>NW_017805531.1:822139-830244 GCF_001891065.2 Hippocampus comes | reverse complement strand
AATTCATGTTGCTTCATTTTCCCAGCACTCATCCAGGGCATATCAACAAAACACCTTCCTTTTGGACTCAAATACCCTCCCGGATTTCAATTATCAGGCACTCCACGATTCCTAGCGGTTCTTCAGAACTATGGGGATTTTCTTTGATTCATTGGCATGTATGCGCTTTGGTTCGTTTGAAGCAGTAGCATTCTCACTTGAGTCCCAAACAATTTGCAATCAAGTATTTTCTTGTGTCATGAAAAAAAAAAAAATGCTCGTCCTCATCACACTTTTAGTCATTTTGAGCAGAACATTACCCAACACCAGTACGGATTTAGGGAACAAGGAGGTTAACAAAACTGCCAGAACAGAGATTGCGGGTGGTGGTATGGATAGTGAACATAGAGCAAATATAGGGTGCCGTCTTGTGAAATGATTGTTTCATAGATAAAGGCGGACCAGGAAATTCAAAAGGTGGCCGATTGAACAGAGGTACAGTTCACAGTGATGGGTGTTCAACGGAGCACCGGCGGTAAAGTGGATGGAGAGTTTTTGAAGCTGATCTTCACAGTACATTTCTGTAATCTAAGATTGGGAGGGCCGTCATTTTAACGAGATGCAATTTAGCAGACTGTCTTCATGAGGAATTGAGTGAAGAGAGGCTTTTTTTAACTTTATGGAGAAGAGTGTTGACGTGCGATTCCAATGAAAGACTTTGAAGGCCTTTTGAAACAGTGCCCCGGTGAAGGCTTGCCCATATTTGGAAGTGTTTACGTAGCACCTTACCAGAAATTAACAGGGAGGCTTTTCCCACTGGTTTAGATGAGATGTAGACGAAATGTGTTTTTGTTCTTGTAAGATTACAGCTTTTTATCCCAATACAATACGTCTTTAGTCTTACAAGATTGCGACTTTTTTTTAACATTCCTTTTTTTCTTGAAGCCTTTTTTTTTAAGAAATAAGACTTCATTCTCATAACATTACAATCCACAGCCCTCCAAAAGTCGAAACTGTTGTTTTATGATTTTGAAGTTTTTGTTTAAAATTGGCAAGATTTTAATTCCTCTGTCATGTCCCATATTTGCAAGTGTTTGCGTAGCACCTTACCAGAAATTAACAGGGAGGCTTTTCCCACTGGTTTAGATGAGATGTAGACCCTACTCAGCAATACGTAAGTCTCTATTGTCCCAAAGTTCAGGACACTGGGACGCCCAGTGACTTCCATTTTTTCCCCCCATTCTGTTTACCGTACAAGTCTGCCAAATTAGCCGTCTGAAATAGCCCCTCGATTATTGGATGTGCTTTTTGACAACAGCAGGTCACTGTCGCAGTGCATACCCAATCAATGGGTTCGATGACGATTCGCTACACGTTGCAAAGTGCAGTGTGAAAAGGACTTTCAATCATTCAAGTGGCAAATGATGACATCAACTGTGCTGAAACATGGCCACTTGAAAAGTACATCATGCCGTGGTTATACTTATTTCTGTTTTTGTTTGTTTGCTGTACAGCAATCCTTTTTCATTGCATTCCTGATGAAATGTGTCTTTGTTCTTGTAAGATTACAGCTTTTTATCCCAATACAATACGTCTTTAGTCTTACAAGATTGCGACTTTTTTTTAACATTCCTTTTTTTCTTGAAGCCTTTTTTTTTAAAGAAACAAGACTTCATTCTCATAACATTACAATCCACAGCCGTCCAAAAGTCAAAACTGTTGTTTTATGATTTTGAAGTTCTTGTTTAAAATAGGCAAGATTTTAATTCCTCTGTCATGTAAACAGTCCCAGTTGTAGTCTTATTTCATTTACATTAGAATTATGAGGGGGGGTCTTTGGAAACAATTCTTTCCCGCCCAATTCTTCCTTGTAGGTCCTACACAGTGTGGGGATTTGCTCTGGTTTTGTTGCATGTTTGCACATCGGCTTGTTTGGAGAACACAATGCACAGATTGTGCGGGGCTCATCAAGCTTTTGGCTTTTCTTTTTTTAAATACTGAAACTCTGCAATTGCTCCGCTCGCAATGTCACACAGCGTGTTTCTGATTTGCGTTTTGAGTATCCCAGAAAAGCAAACACACGCTGCAAAAACAAAGCAATAAAACAGTAGGAGGTGTGCTACTCAAAACACTCGGGGCTCTATTAACGAGCAAATGGAACAAATGTTGTTAAGGGGGGAAATAAACGGAGTGGGTGTGGCCACAAAACACAGGCAAACATATGCTCACCCCACTTTCTGGGAATGTAGTCCAGGCCAGCTCCGTTGTCGCCCACCGACTGTCCATAAGCGTTTCTGCAAAGTCAGGAAACACTCATTATATTTCATGCACGACAATGTCAATTAATTCACAGTTCACAAAAAAAAAAAAAAATGGTGAAATCAGAACAAAGTGGAATTCCCTCAGGATTTGTATGTGAATGCTGAGATGTAGCAAATTGGAGTGCCACTTAAACAGATGCCGTTTGATGTGATGTCAGAATTTTGACATTCTTCACTCCTCTTTCGGTGCCAGTGTCAGAGTAAGCAGAAATTTAGCTGATTTATTTTAATTATCGCTCAGCTTGCCGCAGCTGACATCCTGTTTTTCTTTAGATCACAAACTAGTTGAGACCGAATCAAAAGCATCTCTGCCGGTTGCAGCCAAATAATACAACCATCGATTTTCCCAATTATTATTATTATTATTATTATTAGCAATGCAATTATTAGTTGAGGTTTTTTTTCTGTAACTCATAACAACCGTATCTGAAATCATCTTTCACCATTGGAATGAATAAAGATTCCATTAATCCGTTCGAGCCCAAAAATGTTTGTAATTTTTTGCTTCACTTCAATGGACATGAGGCTGCTCAGTCTGGCCACTATAATGCAGACAGTCGTGTTCAAATACTTCTTTCTATTTAGAAACATTTACCTACCACAGGGGGTTGTCACAGATTTATTGTAATGGGTTTTTTAATGAATATTTTTAAGGAAAACAAGTGCACGAAGTGACCCTCTCTTTCACAAAACTGCCTGCTACAAAAAAAGCACATTTTTTTGCCTTAATCTGAGATCTTTAAATTGTGTTTGATCTTAATTTTTGCATTGTAAGAACAAAAACCTCACTGTGCCGCACCAATTCTGAAGGCTCCCGTGAAAAGTACACACCGTGGCTCCTCTCAACTGAGAGTTGGCAAACAAAGTTATCAGACGACCCTATTTACGACTTTGCAGAGACCTGAGAGAGGAAGGTAGATAGAGAAAGCAAATGGCAGATCAATCGGCACTGTTGTATGGATGTCAATTCGTCCTCACCTGAGCCAGTGGGCTTGTTGCACCTCTCCCAATTCCCACAATGGGCGAGAGGCCTCCCAAAGTGATGTTGTTGTTAGCGCAGAATTACCGAAACAATTACACTTTCTTCCCAGAGACTCAATGGCACGGCGCCTGCTGTGCACCATTTGCTCACTAGTTGTTGATAGCGCAGCCCGACGAGGGGGAGATGGTGCGGGCAAACATAGACGCGCACGCCCCTGGGTAGAGCACAACAGACGAGCCACACTCTTCCTGGTCTGGTTCCATACTGTTGTGTTTCAAAGAACGAAGGCAATACGGCGCGAGCACGCTGTGTGTCCCCGACTTGCCTGAAGAAATCATTGCTCCATCTGTAGCTACTGAGTTAAAAGACTGCGCACTGTTTACAGTCTGGGCAGCGCCTTCATTCAAAACCCCACAATGGCCTCGCTTCTCTTTGGAATACACGTTTGCGCTTTGTCGTTTGTGAATTCACGTATGAACGGAGACTCATTCCAGACCCACCAGCGGCACATGAAAATCAATGTTGTGAAAGGACACTATGAACTGCTGAAAACAAGCATCTAAATATTGCACTCGACACTTTTCCTGATTCATCAGATGGCTCCGCCCATTACAGCAGGCCCCGCCCCCCACAAAAAAAATAAAAAGATCAGAAAGTCAAATTCAGAGATTGAGAGAAGATTCGCAAAGTAAATCGCATTTTATATATTGATGGACTTGACGGATGGTTGGATTTAGATCACTTTTGGATGAAGCAACTTTTTTTTCTAATTTCAGTTCATTTCGATCAACCTCGATGACACTGAAGACTGATACTGATCCAACTCAAAAAGCTGAGTAGATGACACTCCCTAAATTGAGGTTAAATTGTGATCATATCTCACCAAAATCCAAGCCATTATAATTGATAAAAGGGCCAAATGTGAGAATAAAAACGCAATATCTGGGGAAAACAAGTTTCTCAAAGACATAATCATCACCAGAGAAATCACCATTGGAGCCATGAAACTTTAAATCACAATTCGCTGGGAAATTTGAAACATGAAGTAATATTAAACTGTTTTGAAACATAATTTGTGATATATTTACTATTTAAACTTTTAATATAGGCAATAACAAAAACATACAATGGGGAGTCTGTCAATAACTTGCATTTTTTCCCCCTTGTTCACGGCTTGACTGTCCACGGTGTATTTTTTCCTTGAAAGGACAGAAACGGTGTTAAAAATGTAACAGGCTTGCCTTCTCATGTTAGTTTTTCACTACAGTTGGATGATGAGCGCAAACGAGGAGCAGCCAAAAAAAGAGACCTTCTTTTTGCAATGCAAATGAGCTTTGTGGAAATATCTGTGTGTGTGTGTGTGTGTGTGTGTGTGTGTGTGTGTGTGTGTGTGTGTGTGTGTGTGTGTGTGCGCGTGTGCATGCGGATGTAAATGGAGACGAGACCTGACATCTGGTGTAGCAGCTACACAGATACAATGTTCAAAACCTGGAGAAGCTCACGTAGCGAATAAATCCAGCACAATTTGCAATGAATGAATGCGGATGCAGCACAAATTCCGGGTGCTCTTCCTTTAACAACGCTTGAATCAATTACCACCGAGACATGCAGGAACATCCGAGTTCATCTCGATCTAACAGCTTAATTCATAAACTCCACTGAATCTTTTCATAAAAGTAATGCACTGCAATAAGGCATTTGGGGAATCACTTTACAGCGGAACCACAAAAGTGGAACGTGTCTCCATTCGGAAGTCAAGCAAACTATTTTTTTGCTCACCGTGGACATTTACATTCGTTAATCCACCCAACGTACATATTGGATGTGTCGAGCACGTATTTTTTTCAACGGGTAGGCGCGATTATTTTGCCAGCCAAAGCCCTTTTTCAATCTTGTTTTTGTTGTTTTATAGTTTGATGTTTCACAAAAGCAAAACAGTTTTTTTGAGCATTAAAATCACCGTTCTACTTGATATTACATATTGGATGTGTCGAGCACGTATTTTTTTCAAGGGGTAGGTGCGATTATTTTGCCCTTTTACAATCTTGTTTTTGTTGTTTTATAGTTTGATGTTTCACAAAAGCAAAACTGTTTTTTTTTTAGCATCAAAATCACCGTTCTACTTGATACTTGCGAGACTAATAAAGGTTATCTTATCTTATCTTCGAAGGTTGATTTAGCGCCTATGCCTTTTTATAGGATTCTGCGAAAATATTATAAGAACACATTGCTCTATGAAAATCCTCACAGTAGCATATAAAAAAAAATTCTACTTCGTGCCTCTATTCCCTTTGATTTGGTCACCACATACATTTTTCAGCAAATCTTAATAGATGATTTATGTTGCCGGGACTTTTTCCCGTAAACTCCATTATTTTTTCATGGTTCACAACAGGAATTCGGGAAAGGTCATGCATTTAAACATCAAGAATCTTCCTGAAGTTGAATAGTTGAATCAGTCGGCCGAAAGGGGTGTGTCAAGTACGGAGTTCAGCTCACTTTTGCCTTGGCAGCAAAAACACACTGCTAAAAAACTAAAATCAAATCGACAAGAAATGTGTTTTAAAATGAGAAAAATAACACTCTGTATGATTTTAGTTCATAAAAACATGAATTAAATACAATGTAAAGAACAGAACCATTTTAGTGCTCAAGTACGGAGTTCAGCTCACTTTTGCCTTGGCAGCAAAAACACACTGCTAAAAAACTAAAATCAAATCGACAAGAAATGTGTTTTAAAATGAGAAAAATAACACTGTATTGTTTTGTAGTTCATAAAAACATCGTCGAATTATAAAATGAAATACAATGTAAAGAACAAAACCATTTTTGTCAGATTTTGATTAAATTCAATGGCCATTGTGCTGCTCCATCTGGTGCGCGCATCTTGACCACCAGGGAGCAGTATAATCCACACATAGGGATATAGATGGGGACTATCCATTCTCAAGAAACCTACGGTAATATTTGGCATTCTTCGCAGAGGATAAAGCAGATGCTAGTGGATATTGTTATATTATCTCTCCACATGTGTTGCTTCAGTCGTTATGTTCAAATATCTGTTGCTTCAAAACTTGAAACATTGCCACATAAATGTCACCCCCAGGAAGACTCCCATTATTTGTTAGCACGAAGCTAGCTGAGGCTACATGTTTGTTTTAAACGCACAGAGGGTAATTCTCTTTGTTTTATCTTTAGCTTGACAGTCAACTTCAACAGGGAGTGGCCATGAACAACCCGAGGCCTCTCTTTGAGCTATTGTTCACTAATTTTGCCTGCCAAACTGCTGCTTATTGTGTTGTGAGTCGAGTTTCCTACCACCACATAGTAATATATGCCAAATTTCACTACTTTTACTCATGTTTTTCGAGTGTGTGAATGACAACGCCTCGGTTCGAGCACACACGCACAAGAATGAAGACCTTAGTTTTTGTCATTCGTCGTGAGAGAGGGGATTGGGGGATGTGGGAGTGGGGAGCAACCAATCGCAGCTGTGTTTGTTTGACTACTCTCGGGCCTTGGGCAGCACACACAGCTGGTTGAGCCTGGGATCACGCTCGGCCCCTCAGGAGCCCGATCCGGTTCACCCTCTGCTCAGGGGCAGTGAGGGCAGTCGTTCACAAACTGAGGTGCCGCCAGCCATAAAGTAGGGGCCCGCAAAATAATTTGCAATAAATGGGCATGCTGTCAAAAAGTGCATTACTACACGTGGGGACCGGCGCGGCAGTAAAAAAAAAAAAAATCAAATTATTTCTTCCTTCCGTGGCTTTCAGTCAATGAAAAAGATCTGATATGATGGTGACATCGTCCCATAAATTTGACCCTCAATTTGTATTTGTAAACATTCCAACCATTTTTTTCTTTAAACAAATACAAAGTTGAAAAATAAGAATTTGTGTCACAACATATTTTGACTACGACAGTTTTTCATGTCTTTTTTTAGTGAATGTTCTTGTAAAGAATACTTTTTTAAAACATTATTTTCACAAAATTGCAACGTTATTTTATTTAAAAAAAGCTTGTTCTTCTAAAGATTATGACTTTTTTTCTTGAAAAATAAGAATTTGTTCCGGTCCCTTCGTGACTTAAAAAAAAAAAAAATAATACATCTTCATTCATGTAAAGGTTATGAATATTTTTTTCTTGAAGGAATACAACTATGTTCTCATAACATTACCACCAAAAAAAATCAGTTTCAAAAATCAGAATTTGTTTTTTCATGATCCCTTTTTTCTTTGGGAAAAAAGGAAGCTTTCAAATATGCAGCAGAAAAATCAGAATTTGTTTTTTCATGATCCCTTTTTTTCTTAGGGAAAAAAAGGAAGCTTTCAAATATGCAGCAAAAACTGCTGCTTATTGTGTTGTGAGTCGAGTTTCCTACCACCACATAGTAATATATGCCAAATTTCACTACTTTTACTCATGTTTTTCGAGTGTGTGAATGACAACGCCTCGGTTCGAGCACACACGCACAAGAATGAAGACATTAGTTTTTTGTCATTCGTCATGAGAGAGGGGATTGGGGGATGTGGGAGTGGGGAGCAACCAATCGCAGCTGTGTTTGTTTGACTACTCTCGGGCCTTGGGCAGCACACACAGCTGGTTGAGCCTGGGATCACGCTCGGCCCCTCAGGAGCCCGATCCGGTTCACCCTCTGCTCAGGGGCAGTGAGGGCAGTCGTTCACAAACTGAGGTGCCGCCAGCCATAAAGTAGGGGCCCGCAAAATAATTTGCAATAAATGGACATGCTGTCAAAAAGTGCATTACTACACGTGGGGACCGGCGTGGCAGTAAAAACAAAAAAACCAAATTATTTCTTCATT
>NW_017805531.1:765940-821913 GCF_001891065.2 Hippocampus comes | reverse complement strand
TCCCTTTGTGACTTAAAAAAAAAAAAAAAAATACATCTTCATTCATGTAAAGGTTATGAATATTTTTTTCTTGAAGGAATACAACTATGTTCTCATAACATTACCACCAAAAAAAATCTGTTCAAAAATCAGAATTTGTTTTTTCATGATCCCTTTTTTCTTTGGGAAAAAAGGAAGCTTTCAAATATGCAGCAGCAGCAGTCTTGTGTGAATTTATCTTCACTTGGGTACAAAAAAAAAGCCTTGTTTTCGTATCCAGCCAAGAGGTTTGATGTCATACACCTAAATCCACTCATAACACATTTCCTTCATTTGTTCCAGAAACTGTTTCAGATCGTAAAAGATCCCGTTTGTTCCTGAAAGCCTTCACACCCCCTTGTTAAATTTACTACACCTTTGAGATAACCGCCACTATTAGTCATACCCCCCCTCCTTTCCCCCAACTCATACACCAGCCCCAGCCCATAAAACTACAGCAGCAGCAGCATTCGAGTTGCCCTGGGGTAAAAAATAACAAAAATTAAAAAATCCTGCAGCGAGTGAACTTGTGACCATCTCCACCAGTGGCATTTACCGTCCTGTTTTTTTATTTTTATTTAAGTTACCATCACCGGAGCCACAATGCCACACATCCACGAGTTCGAAACGCACTTTGGGAGCTCACACATGTTTTATTCACTTTGAGAAAGCGGAGAGCATCATGAAAGGGAGGCTTCCTCTTACAACGCGGGCTCGCTTGCCAACAAGCAAACATATGAAATATTCACCAGCAAATATTAGCATCGGTGATAAGAGGATGATGAGCGATACAGCCATTAAAAAGGTATCCTGCATATATTTGGGGGGCGGCAAATCAGCCCACTGTGGGGATCTGACATCTGAGTTTTTGCGCAGCCGCGCTTCATCTCTGCTTGAGATTCTCTCCGGTGGGAATCGTTCGACACTTGATGAGGAGCTATTCCACCACTAAAGTCGACCTGATTTCATTTCACGACACAGCTGATTGTACATTCATTTGCGGGTCAGCAAATTATTAAGAATCTCTCCGTGAATCATTGCGTGTCGGAATAAAGTGCATCTTTAATGGGCGATGATTATTTTGTGGAAAAGCGAAGGAATGGTCGCCCTTCCACTTTATGATCTTTTAAAACAACTATACCGTAAAAGCTCTGTGCAAAATGGGAGTAATGCAACATAAAAATGCCGCATTTTATTGCAGTCTGTTGGTGTGAACTGCAGAGATGTGATTACGCGAGCATCATCAAGTTGAAGCTTGCCAAACTGAAAGAAATAAAGAAGGGGATGAAATCTAAAGAGCCTCAAGCACAACACAGAGATGAAAAAAATAAAATCTGACCATAATATGGCAATAATGTGAACGCAAAATGCTAATTTATGACGAAGTGTGCACAAAATGCTAATTTGTAGGTTTAATATCGTTCCTGTCAACAACTTGGACGTCTAGGTAAGCAAATGGAGTGCACCTTGGCTAGACAAAAAAATTTGTTGAAACTACTCAATTTTATTTTGCGAATGGTTGCACAAAATCATCTTGATCCAGATTTTTTTTTTTAATGGACGCATAGAATATGTTGTATGTGCCAGCACTATTCAAATTACGGTACTCTGATTAATACTGCATTTGTGGAATGAGAAATAAACGGAATAATTCATCAATCTTAGGGGGCTGCCATGTTGGGCAATAGCACCATCCGGAAGTGACGTCACAATTACAGTTGCTCTTTCGCTGGGTAAAGCATTTGATTACGCCTGGTTTGTAAAAAACATGGATAGGTAGGCGCTGTAATTGCGCCAGGCTGTCAGCCTGAAAAGTAAGATTGCAGATTTGTTTTCACCAATTCAACTGCCTTTGAAAGGTAGTCTGCCGGAAGTTGCAATGCTACCCGGAAGCTAGCCACTAGCGGCGACTGGCACCACATTATACAATTTAAAAATCTACATATACGATACGCAGAGCATTCAGTTAGCGATTAAACATGATTTTGTGGGATGGTTTTGCGTTGATGTTTGTATCGTACATAATGGCAACAATATAAACTCTTGTCAGGTCATTCTCCAAAGTCAAGCCAGTCGCCAAAATGCTATGCTTTGTAGCGACGCCACTCTGTGTGCTTCAGCGCGGACATGTATTAGCGCAGAGTTCCCCAACCAGGGGTACATGAGCACGTTGCAAGGGGTACCTGAAAACATTTAATCATTCATTTCCAAGATCAATAAACTGTGGCACTGCCGCGCCGAAATCACAACAGGCACGTGTCAGCTCAAGTGTCTCATTAAATCTCAGACGACTGATGAAAAGAATGCAACACTGCCCCGCTAGAGTGAGTCTGCACATTATGCTTGTGAAGTGTTTTGTTCCTGAGACATAAAGTTCAAATGCCCGTTTAAAGAGAGCTTATTCTAAGGAGCTGCAGTTTTTTTCTCATAAATGTTATGAGTTACATATAACAGAGGACGTTTTTTAAAAAAAATGTTTTTTTGTTTCCCATTTTTTTCCAATTCATATTGATATTATTAGCATCTGTCATTAGCTGGTCAATAGATCTGAACGATGTGTAGCTTATCGTCGCTGAATATTTATGACCTGACATATACAGTATATCGTTCTCCTGAATTCACGCTCCAGCAGCCCCCGCCGACGAGAATTGGACAAATATTTAATTGATTGAAGTGAAAAGTATTAGATAAAGAACAACAACATTTAAAACATTGTTATAACAAATTGAGTTTAGTTCCTCTTGAAGCATTTTGCCACACATGCCACGTCTTGGGCGCCATAGGCCTCTACCGAGGTACAACTGAATAATAACAGCAGAAAAAGGCCTCGCTCACTTCTAAACCCTCTGTGATGGTCTGTCCTTCGTGTTTATCCCCAGAGGACAAACGCTAGTTAACCCCTGAGCCTTCAGTTAAAATCTGCAGACAGCTTGGGAGAAAAAGGCCCGATCATCTTGGCGCGAAAGCCTACTGGGACTCGGGAGGGCTGGCGTGCCCGCTGCATTGATTTACTTGCTGACACCAGAATTGATGAGGAATCATGCTGGCCGCGCTCCAAACGAGGCAGAATGGCCGAGGAGGTGAAGCCCAGAAGGGGAGGAGCTCGGGCGAGTATGGCGGCGAAGGCGAGGGTGGACTTGATTTTCCCTCGAGCGCGGCAACACGACCCGGGTGGTGAAGACAACCCAAGGGGCTGCGGCGTACTTGTTCAACCACTGACCTTTAATTCACTATTGTCACCTATCATGTTTCACATGTATGTCCCGCTGGCTTTGAGGCAGGAATAGTGGTGGGGGGGTTGGGGTGAATCACCGCTGTCCAGTCTGATCTGTGCTTTAAACCTCTGCGGCACGCTTCGATTTCAAAGACGTGAATTCACTCGCTGCCCTGCGATTGGCTGGCAACCAGTTCAGGGCGTACCCCGCCTGCTGCCCAAAGACAGCTGGGATAGGCTCCGGCACGCCCCGCGAGCCTCGTGAGGATAAGCGGATTAGAAAATGGATGGATGGATGGAATTCACACTCCAGGAGATGTGGTGGAGGGGTATCGGGCACCCTCACATTCTGCTCGTGCAAGGGATCTCAAACTCTTTGGGCCCAAGTTACGATTTAATCTTAAAATAATAATGACCATAATTCTTTAGGTGTGGGTTGGGATGTGGGGGAGGGAATGGAGAGTTTTAGGGTGGCTATGTTTACTTGTTTGATGAAATCTTGCCAAGTCAATGTTTCTGCTTGTATAAAGTAAAACATTCCCCATTTCCTTATATTTTTAAGACTCCGACTACTACTGACTTTGCTGAAAAAAAGTCAGACGTCATTGATTAAATCGATTTCAATTTGACTTTCATCACATTATGGTCAATCCATAATCTATCATCCTTATGGGCAAAAATTAAACATATCAAACCAAGTTTCATTCACATCTAATCCGGAGTGCACATTTCATTTCTGTTTTCAAAAAAAAAAAAAATCAATGGCTGTTCAACCCCTATCCTGTGATAACACATTTTATGTTCTTTAAAAAATGAATCTGCTTTATTCAAGCACCGATGTCGCATTCCATTGCAGGTTTGTTACAATCTCATCAGAGCTTTTAATTGGTCTAATTAGTCTAAATATGGAGAAGAAATTGGTTTTGCTAGTCCCCATGTATAGGTATCATGCATCTTCTTTTTTTTTTAATTATGCAACGTAATAATATATTGTAGCTGATTTTTCGGACCCCCACGTTACAGCTTGTCAACCCGCGGGGGTCCTCAGACCCCAGTTTGTGAACCTCTGTGCTAGTGGGTGTGACAACAACAGGGACAATAGCAACAGGGCAGCCCTTGAGCCGCAATGCACGGGCAGCATCACACATCGCAAACCCACAAAATCATCCACTGACACTCTTTTCTTTTTGCAGCCTTCAACGAGCCGA
Organism: Hippocampus comes; assembly: GCF_001891065.2. Taxonomy (NCBI): domain Eukaryota; kingdom Metazoa; phylum Chordata; class Actinopteri; order Syngnathiformes; family Syngnathidae; genus Hippocampus; species Hippocampus comes. The sequence goes on along the minus strand of NW_017805531.1, from coordinate 817,473 downwards.
AAAGTGACTGCACCGAAACCACAAATCGCACGAGCTACTTTTCGTCCCGTGGGATGTCATAGAACCAAATTCTAACATAGCCATTGTTCTCGTGTGGGAGACAAGTGTCGAAAAGGGTGAAGAAGAAGAAAAAAAAAAGAATAAAAATCAAACATACCTTCAACAGCCAACACCATTGGCACGAGGAGGCTGCACACCCACAGCAAGTAATCCATTGTCAGGAGCCAGGCTTTTGTAACATGAATAGAGACCCTCAGGATGGCTGCTGGCTGGCTGGATGGAAGGAAGGATGGATGGTGGGCTCAAACAGTGATCACCGCTGCGGGGCTTTGTGTTCCTCACTCATATCACGGAGGGCTCCTGCCGCACCATTCCAGCATCATTCAAGTGTCTTTTGTTGTTACTGTTGCTTTTTTTTTTTTTTTTTAAACCCCCGCGTTATTCACTCACGTCCCGTTATTCCAGTGACTGGGCGCCGTCTCATTCCCGTGATTTGACTTCACCAGCATCTGACCACGGGCGCATCTCTGTCTTTCTCTCTTTATCTCACTCCGGGGTTGCTGTCCTCCCACCCCACGCGCACCGAATTAGGTTGGGAGGTGGGAGGAACCCGCATTCGAAGACGTGGGGACTGGACCGGAGGTTCTAAAGGAAGTCCACTTGGGCAACTCCGCTTAGCTGTTGCGCCTCCGTCGGGGGCTGTGCGTCGGAATGGCAACACTGGGACGGACAGACAGAGAGGGCTCTGGAGAAGAGGGGTGGGGGCTCGGGGTGGGGTGGGGGGGTGCACGTTTCAATTCATCGCTCGTGAACCGACAGCATCCGGTGGACACTTTCAAAATAATAGCTAACAGGTGCAGATCATGGTAAAAACAAGAAAAGAAGAAAGGGGAAATTAAAAATGTTTGATCTTTTTGTTGATGTCAAACCTTTGAACCGTGTATTTTCATTCATTCATTGATTATCCGCACTGCTTATTCTCATGCAAGCTGTCTTTGGGCAAGAGACGATTTACACACCAAACTGGTGGCCAGCCAAACAAACAACGAGTCATGCTCGCATTCATAACTACGTACAATTCAGACTATGCAATTAACCTACCCTCGCATTGTTTTTGCAAAAACGAATGTTTATATTTTTCAAAAAGGTACATTTTTTTCCATTTTTTCATGCTTTGTTCTAGTTCAATTTTTACATCAAGTGACATCTCGAGCATTCGTTAGAGGCTCACAATTAAAAAAAAAATACTAAATTTTTCCATAAAGCTTGTATTGATTGTTTAAATAATGATACAAGGAAAATAAGATGTCGCTTTCTTTATTGTTTAGACGCATTGTCATTTGTCAGTCGACCGTTATAGAGATACTTTGTTCCATTAGTTGTGAGCCATTTCGAGTGAAATGTTCTTCCTGGACTGGGGGCAATTAAAAAATATGAATCACAAAGGAGCAGCTGCCTGAAAATGACCTCAAACTGTGACGTCACACCCACAACACCTCACGTCATCTCATCAGTGATGACACGTAGGGGTAGCACATCACTGTGTCGTGCGCTCACTGTATTATGACACCAGTCCTTTTATTTTGTCGTCAACGTGGATATTTTGCCCTGCAAGTGTGCGTGGGTCTTGACAGAAGCTGCTGCCGGTGCTGAGGCTGAGGTTGAGCAGGTTTCGTAGCTGGCTGAGCACGGCCAACATCCCTTGCAGCATTTGTCCATCCAAACAGCAGGCAGCAACGTGTCGATCAATTGCGGTATTAAATGGACTTTGGCGAGCGTCTATGTAAGCCTGGATAACAATGGGCAGACAGCACCTCCCGCGGTTTATTGAATGGCCTTTGAGACTGATACCGCACAACAAAAACCCCGTGTGCTTCCACGCACTCATTTGGGTGTACATGCAAATTATAGTAAATGAATCAGAACAAAAAAAATCCAAACAAAGCCAAGCCTCACACAGCTGAAGAAGAAACTTTAGATCATGTTTGACCTTTACAGTGTCTGTCACTGTCAGAGGAGGCTGTTTTTGTGCTCAGGCCAAAGTAAAAAAAAGATACCATCTGGGGGCATCGTGGTACGAAGGAAGTGAGTTGAGGAAGTTTGCCACCATCTTGTAGCATACTAGTACCGAGGGAACTAAACTAAAGTGAGACGAGGAGCTCCATTTAGGCAAAAGTAGTGCTCTACCACCATCTGATGACATTTTGGTGTCAAGGAACGTCATTGAAATGAATTTATTTAGAACTTTATCTTGGCCCCAAGGGACTCTGTTGAAGTGAGTCAGGCAGCTTCATTTAGACAAAGCTAGTGTATTACCACCATTTTGTAGCATCCTGGTGTCAAGGACGCATGTTGGAGTGAGTCGAGGAGCTTCATTTAGGCAAAAATAGCACTTTGCTGTCGTCCTTTGGCATCCTGTTGCCAAGGAACTGCTTGGCTGCTTTGTTGTGACATCTAGGTGTCAGGGAACGACCCCCCGCAAATACTGATCGAACACATTATAGTATAGTATAGTATAGTATAGTATAGTATAGTAGAGTATAGTAGAGTATAGTGGGTGAATGTGGGGTTGAGCTCTAAAAACTCAAGCACAAGGCTCCCTTTCACAGTACCTATTCATCAGTCTGTACTCCCCACTGCTTTTTCAGTCCCACCAGTCCCCCCCAACCCCCACCTGATCCTCACCCCCGACATACACACACAAACACGCACACACAATCCTAAACTTGAGATCCCCCACTTCTTCATCCCCCCCCCCCACCACCTCACCAATCCTTTTGGCTTTAGCAATTCTACCACCCTCATCCCCTCCGCCCTCCAACTCTCTTTTGTCCCCTCAGCTTTGTGCACTAATTAACTACAGTTCAGTTCCCAGCAGGCTTGGGTCAGCCCACACTGTCGGGGGAAGTGATTGACAGCTCCCTTTGGCTAGCCGTACTCAAACGCAGGAAAACTCATGCAGTTAACCCGTCGGTCCTACGAGCAGGTAAATAATGACATGGGAATGTCTTAAGATTTCGTATTTGAATGCCATTACTAAAGCAAAAGGCATTAAAATAATGGTCGGTGACTTAGTTGTTGTTTCGACAGGTGTGGAAAATAAGATAAATTTCTCCAACTGGAGACTCATCCCATCTGGCTTCAGATGACAAGTCAGGTCTCAGGCTCAGGGGTTAAAAGTCCAAGAGACACAAAGAGTCATGGATGGAAGCAGAGGAAATGAAAAGTAGCTCGGTGAGGCGGTAGTGCTAAGCCGACAAGAAGGGGGTGACAGAATGTCTCCAAAAAGCCAAAAACTCTAAACGACTTGTGAATTATGGAGTCGGCCAGTGCCCCACACTGTGTCTGTGCGGAGGATAAACAACGCATGAGCATTGAGGTCCATGTTGTGCTTGTGCAGCTGCAGTTCTGCCATTAATCTTAAATGAGCGCTCCTCATGTTTTACACGAGGGTTCCATTTGTTTCCAATCAGCATGTAAAAACAAAATATTTAGCGACGAGTGGTCGTACTGGCCACATAACCGGTGATGAAGTGAGATTTGGTTGTCGGAAACATTTAAGAAAAGGCCCCATTTGTCAAGAGTAGCTACGCAGTTTTAACCTAATACTTTTGAGGAAAACCAAATTACTCTGCATGTTTGTTTATTTTATTTATCTGAGCCGCACGGCCAGACAGACGCAACCTGGCCCCGAGCGCACGAGACTAGACTTGCTCTGGCACGAAAAAGAAATTAGGCTCGTTTTAACACTGAGCGCAAGGGCGCCAGTCTACCAAACTAGGGCCCAGTACGTTCGTTGAACAGCTATCATTTGGGGACTACAACTGTGTGTCATCTACCATAACAGCATACAGAGACTGCAGAAAAAGGGGTCAAGAACAGACCCTTGAGGGATCCCACATGTCATGGCCATTCAAATAGATTCAAAACTTCGAATCGTTAGAATGTAACTCCTTTCCTCCAAGGAGGACCTGAATGATTTTAGGTTCCATTTAATGCCACCAAAGTTTCCAATCTGTGTGACAGTTTATTATGAGCAGTTGTGTCAAATGCTGCACTGAGATCCAATAAAAGTAGTACGACACCTTCCCTGCTTCAGTCTTCAATCTTATGACCTTTATTGACGTACAATGTAAAAGGCAGCGATACAGCGAGACCGCAAAAAGTCAACCGTGATATGGAGAAGGATGGTTGGCTATCCCAAAGGCAGAATATTGCTCTTGTACTGGATCTCATTAGATTGTGCCGGCCTTATGTAGCGAGGACATTAGGCGTAAATCATAAACGAGATCCAAAATTATTCACACGCTTGCCCAATTTTTGTTTGAAACCCACATATCCCCCTGGAGTGCAACCCTCCTGGTAGGCAGCACTCTGGCATATTCATCAACCAGCATCAATCTGCATATTTTGGTCCCATAGCAGACGTTTTGCTTTTTGGTCCTTATTGGATGTCCACAGGTAACAAAAACTCACATTCTGAGACAGATACTTGTAAAAAAAGAAGTAATGCTTCAACTGATTTACCTAACGGAAGAGTTTGTTTTTTTTTCCTAGAAATCACCATGCCCAAGTAAAAATAACCACAGACAGAAGGCTGGATTGATGCGGAGTCAATTATTTGCCTTGCACTCGCGGGCACATTCACAGTAGCCTCATGCTGAGTTGTTACCTTGAGCTTCAGGATCTTTACTGAAACTATGGCGGAATAGCCATCTCCAAATTATTAAAGCATGCCCATCTGTGTTGTATCAGTCTAAATCAACTGAAACAGAATGAAAATTCCGACGCACCATCCTCAGGTCTTGCACACAATGAGCAACAGCCAGCTATTCCACTCGGAAGATTTCTCTCACCCTGTATACATTTTAATATATATCACCCTATCTGAACTCATCTGTTAACAAGGATGAAACAATCCCTTATGAAACAGGACTTGGAAAAAGTGCAGGGGTGGGTTTTGCGTCGGAGGATGGTAAAGTAATGATTCATGAGTATGCGCTAACAGGGAGTTGGTTGTTCGAAGGTGCCAAAGGGCAAAGACACTGCTGGGCTCTTCACAATGGCCTGTCAGCGTGTTGCTCCGCTCGTGTTTATCTCACGGAAATGACTCCTTGTCGTGAAGCTATGAGTACCACTGGTAACTCCTGGAGTACCAGCTGCACTTGCTCTGACTTGCAAACTTTCAGTGTTCTAATGAGCCAAAGCTGTCACTGACTTAACCATGATATGCTATACGAGTCTAATTTGACAGTGATAAAAATACCATGAATGTCATTTATTCCCCCCCGCCCCCTCCTAGAAATTTGATGACTTTTCCTAATGTGACCCAAAAATACATGAAAATGAAAATCTATACAAATATAATTATTTTGTACGGATGCTTCAAAGTTTGTGACCACTGACGTGTCACTGTCTAAAGCAAAATGGAGGTAATTGTTTTCGGTAAACAAGTAAAGAGGATTGCTGTTAGTAAACACTTGAGCCAGGTGCTTAAAAACAGGCGCAAATTCATTATCGTGCCGGTGCAAGTCTAATCTACCGTGTTTAGGACAGTGATGCGACTCACTGGGTGTTCCGGCGCACGGTGCTGCCGCAACCCCCGACGCATCTGACAATTTGGTGACAGAAAGTAGACTGGGCTCGGCGTAAAAATGGTCGCATGTTCATTTTTGTACGTGTGCATGCAGATTAACAGTATGGATGGTTTAAATGGGCACATCTTGTTCAATTTGACACCTGAAAGGTTGGGGGTACGCTAAGCAACGAATGACTAGCAAAATAATGAGCGGAGATTCACGAGGTGAGCCCGCACTCGCCAAATCCTCATTAAGAAACATTTCACTGTAGCGAGCGCCGGCACCGTTTCCTTCAGAATTATTCTCAGCAGGTGTTATTGATGATTCGCCACATTCTGTAATTTTATTCCCCACTGTTTTCCTTCTCGAGTATTCATCCTCTCCTCTTTTTTAATCTCTTGTGAGCTGAGTCAGAATTCCACTTCCATTTGCAGACCGTTCCCTCTCAATGCTCATCTGTAGCAGTGATTAAACGGACCCCGGTGGGGCGGGTCTATTTGAGGTGGCGCTTTGCAGTGTTCTTCCAATCTTCCAATGAGCTAAATTTTACTTAGATAAACAAAGTGTGGGCTGGCTTTGATGATTTCTCTGTGTATTCGCTTGGCTCGCATGGGGCGCATTTGCAGCAATTTAACAATTACTTGCTTTGGAAGAAACCTTGGTTTCTCTCCCTCACCGGTGTGATGCAGCCAACTGGGCTCCCACTGGAAGAGTGCAAAGGGAAGAGTGAAGGCAGAAAAAGAATACAGACGATTGGTTCTCATCAGCCGCAATGGAGCAAAAACATGTTCAAATAGGACAGAGATAAATTAAATAAGAGAGGGATGAAAATTAAAGACAGCACGGCGGCCGTTTCCGCCGCTGGCTTGTGGGAAGTTATTTTTGTAATATGCAAGTTGATGAGAGTAGCACATAGTGAATACACTCACAAGATACTGTATTTGGGACATCATCGTACAGTGGCACCATGTCCTATTAGTTTAATTTGTTCTGTCACCACATTCATAATTAAGTCACTTCCATCTCAAATCATCTTTTCCCATTGAAATGAATGGATATGCCATTAATCCGTTCCAGCACCACAAAAGAAATCAAGAAAAAATATTTGTCATGCATTTCTAAAAAGAAAAATAGAGCTCTACACATTTGTATTTTATAAAACCATGCAGTAATGATAGAATTAAATAGAATATGAATAATTAATCAGTTTGTGCATCACAATTTCATGCTTCAATGCCCATTGGCATTGGGCTCCTTCTGATATGTGCACCTTGGCCACCACGAAGTAGCAGTATGATACAGATACAAGGCATGAAGAAGAGTCACAGAGTCACAATTAGTACAACCACAACACTAGTTCTGTTGTCTCGTTTTGTATTGGGTGTTAACATTGAACTTGTAGACTTTTGCGAGTTGCATGGTTTTGACATGCAGTACATACTGTATATGTCTCACTTGACATGACGTTGAGAGAATTCTAACTTTTATGACTAACCGATGACTAACTCCCTGTCCATCTTCTGAAATGAAAACATTTTAATGGTAAGAGAGGGCGTACTTCTTGCCCCTGATGAACTCCTCTTGTTTTCTTGGCAGTGTTTTCAGTGGGTCATTATCTTTCTGCATGGTGAAGGATCTCCCAGTCATTTTGGTTTTATCTTGCTTGAAATTGGCAGACAGAAAATTAATGAGCCCATCTCAGAAGAACAAGGCAGATCATTTCTTTCTCTAAACTTTAGTCAGTCTTTCAATCACTTTGGTTAATCTTTATGAATTCCAGCCTGGCTTTTGTAGCGTTCTTGCTAATGAGCGGTTTGCATTTTCTGGATGTAACTTCTGTACTTCCAATTTCATTGGTCGTTATAAAATGTCTAACTGGGATCTTATTTGGTTTCATTATCACGTGACAGCACTGGATGAAGTTGTCAATGCTAAGATTGCAATTTAAGAAATTTTACAGTACAGAAACCCGCAGGAAAAGTCTTCCCGTAAATCGTAAGTCTTTAACATCCCCTTAAAAAAGTTTGTAATTGCCTATATTTATAGTTGAAGCATCATTTCAAACTTATTTTACATTGTCCTTAAAAATAAATGGTTAACGCAGAATTTGATTTTTAAAAAAATACACCGGAAGTGCCCGTAAACATGCCCACGTGATGTAGACTCTCCGCTAGCATGAACAACCCAGGCTAAATATAGCTCCTCCGAAAAAAAAAAAAAAAAGATCCAACATGCATCTTTTTGGGTGGGGATTTGGCGTCATCTTGTGGCATCGAAAGGCTTTTCGAGCACAAAAAACACGAATAGGTGAATTATTGAGCAGCGAAACACACATACGTGGAAGATACTTTAATATGAACCATATCCGAACAGATCCATTTGGAGTTGTAGTTCCTTCTCCTTGACTTTTAGCAGGACACTCATCTAACTTGAGAGCGGGCCTCTCTCGAACTTTTTCGAAATGAGATCTGTGTGTGTGTGTGTGTGTGTGTGTGTGTGAGAAAGCGAAAAAGAAGAAAGAGAAATAAAAAGAGAGAGAGAGAGGGAGAGAGAGAGAGAGAGAGAGAGAGAGAGAGAGAGAGATGCCTCGACTAAGGTTTATTTACTGCTTGAGTAGATTAGACTGATATAACCCACAGGGCGGTGTCAGGGTAAAGCAAAAGCGCACATTGCTCAAATTACTCCCCAGCCATATCTACACAGTACATAAAAAAAAAAGTGTTGGTCATGACAATGAGTGCATGTGACTGTGTGCCCCTTTGGAGCAATGCAGTCCCCTGCAAAGGGTGACGACGGAGGCCGAGGGGACACAAACGCCTGGTTGTTACACAAACACAAATTTAAAATCGGATGCTGGTAATTTAATCTGGCAGGGAGACGCTGGGAAAAAGACTCATGATGCAAGATGACGTATGGTCTACTATAAGATTTTATTCACGTATGGAATCTGAGCGCCTCCCAGTGTATGAAAGTGGAAGTACATTTTTTTTTTTTTTTGGTCATGAAACTAATCCGTAAAGGGGTGACCCAAGCATGCAATTATTGACGGAAACATTACATCGAGCCACCACACAAGTAATCAATTCCTATAATCTTGTGTAATCTCATTTGGGATCAGGAACCGGCAGGCTATTGCATTTCATGCAGTGCTCTTCAACCTTTATTGAGCCAAAACACATTTTCCAATGAGAAAAAAAATCTCACAGTGCAGCACCAAACTAAACTGTTACAAAGAGGGCAAATACGGAAATAATGATTTTGTAAATCCAGAAATAATTATTTTGTCAAAGTTTACAAATAAATTTACTTGGTGTGAAATTAGGGCCTGTTGAATTGCGCACAAAGAAAGCTATTAGGTTACATGAATGGCAATCGGTGGACACGCAGATTCATAATACCTTCTGAGCATGTCATTCATTGTTCTGTCTGTCTCTGTACAACTACCATTGAGACAGGAAAAAGGACAAGGTCAGTTCCTTTATTTTGGGTTCAATCAGATCAAACATTTTGCATAATCATGAAAAGGATAAAATATTCAAGAATAAGAATGGGTTACACGGTTCGCACAGGTGCAAGAAGATGAAAAAAAAAAAACCTGGACTTGTATTGTTTCAAAATACGATAGTTTAGGTGCAGTTTGGAGCCCAGCAGCAGAAATGAAAAATCTCAGCAAAACTGGACAAAAAAAGGGAATAAAACAATTTAAAGCGATAGTCAAAATCAGAAAACAACCGCAATTACATACACAGTGATCTACATATACTTAAAAATCAGAAATAGTTCTCAGTACCTCCAGTAGCATCTGGTCCAGGGACCTGAGGCACCAGGTAAGTGCCTAGGTGTGGAAAAACCTCAGAGGGGCAAGGTGGGTCAAGACCATTTAAAGATATAAAGACAAATAAAACAATCTTAAAATGAACTGGAGTTATGCGCTTCCTCCTCCGAGCTCAAGGAGGCGAGCAGCAGCATTTGGGACCAACTGGAGATGGTTGAGGGAGGACTGTCTGATATAACACATTACAATAATTCAACCCAGATGTAAAAAAGAAATGGATTACTGTTTCTTAGTGCTGTTGTGCAAGGAGAGGCTTTACCTTATCCGGCTTCCTTTTTTTTTTTGTAAAGATGGATTTATCAACTGTCCCAAGGTATCAGTTTAATTTAAAATCACTGTGCCTGTGTTGGCAGTTACCAACTGAACGTGGATATACGTCAGTCCCCACGCGCGGCAATTACTCCCCTAATGGGGAATATACGTCAGCAAAACCTCCTATATGCATTTGCTCCCTTGCGAATTATTTAATCGAGCGCTTACACAAGCCGTTGAGTGCAAGATTCCGTCGGGTTTTTTTTCTCTTTAATGCTACTGTTCACACAAAGTAATGTGACCTCTCTCCATTCGTAAGTAGCCTGAAATCACTGCGCATACAAACACTGCAATTAGTCAACCTGTTGAGATTGGCTGAAGTGCCAGGAAAGTGGGATTCAGTTGATTGTTTTGTTTTTTTAAAATAATTTTCCAGTCTAAGAACTCTGGTCTTGGTTTGGGAGATAGCTGAAAAGAGGCCAGAGCAGTTAGACCCCCCCACAGAAATGGGATTTTGCGTCAGACACACACAAAGAAACCTCCATAAGTGACGTTTTTTCAAAGCGTAATGATGTAGGTCATACACCAGACTGCCGCCTCAACCTCTCCCTGAAACATTTCCAGATCCAGCCGGAGCACTTCTCATTGTGAAAAGTGAATAGAAAATAGTCACCAACGTCACTGAGAGTTGCGAAGTATGCGCGAAATTAAAAGAGAACATCAGTGGGAGCCTGCTAGTGTTCCCATTATATGATTGCGAACAATCAAGATTTAAAAATAAAATACATAAATAAAATTAAATCACAATAGAGGAGTAATGCATGAAAGAATTTGCAGAATTAATCAAGAGTGGTATTTAGTATCGACAGAAAGGTATCCTGATAGTTTAGAATGGATTTCAAAGAATATTTAAACTATTAAGCTGTCGAGTGAAACTACAAAAGGAAACCAAAACATAACAAGTGGATCTCAAAGGTCCTAAAAAAACTTCTTTAAAAAAAGAAAAAAACAAATAATTTTTTTTTAAAAATACAAGAAATTGCTGGTGTTGGCAAAGCCAGCATTTGAAGGTTACGCTTTTTGTTTCACAGGAAAATTTTGAAACAGTCTCCATCACGTCGGCCGAAACGTTGTAACGCAATTTACTTTGGAGTCAGCCAGTCGTAATTCACACAGCTGTTTGCTCAAAATGATGAACTGGAGCGTGGAGGAGTGAGCCCGCCACTTCTCGTCTTGCCTCCCTTCACCGGCTGCCTGTGTTCATTTTCAGATTCCCAATTTTCTTTCAGGCTGCAGTTTGGTTTTTGCTCAGCGATCGAGAGATAAAATTGAGTTGACTGTCAAAAGGGAAGCACAATGCCGTCAAGCGCTTTTAGAAAGAGGGCATTGTGTCTCTAGATGGCCTTCCCACGCATCATGGAAGCGAAAACTGTGGTTTTGAAGACAAGAAAAATCTTACTTTTTTTTTCCCTTGTTTGAATTTTTTTCATTATACTGAACCAGCCCCTTTATTTAAAAAAAAGTTTGTTAATCCTCCAACAATCAATCAATCAACCACTCGCATTTTTTTCTTGTCCGAGTCACTTGTTTTATTAAAATATAAAGGTTAAACATTTATAAGAGTATTTTTTTTCCCCCTCGACATGTGCAATCTTGGAAGAGAAGGTGAAGGTCTCTGTCTTTATATACTTGCTTCTTCAGACTCTTGATGATTCTCTCCAACCCTTTCATCGCCCTTTATTTGACAAGTTCCACTCGCACTCTCTCCCGGGCAGACATTTAGCTTTTATTATCGTTTGTTTGTGAGCCCGGAGCTTTTTTCCTGTCTCATCCTTTGTTCGATTACTTTTACCCCTGAAAGACGGCAGCGGTGCAGCCGTGTGGAGAAAGAGGTCATTGATTGCCTTGACCTTGAAAATCTTCCGCCTGAGCAACGAAACACGCAGTCCACTATATTCTACATTTCCATTTTTTTCCACCGATGACTCTCCAGCTGAAAACTGTGTTGCATATTTACACGAAGCAAAAAGTGTTTCTTGATGTCTACTTGGCCACAAACCAACAGTGTGACATTGTTTCCGTTTAATTTACTCAAGTATCAAGAACATGAACACACTTACTGCCTTTTTGCTGAGGCGGAACCGTCTAGCTGCTAGCTGAAGGTCACTGTCAAAATAAACATAAAAAAAAAAAGTTTATCATATTACATTTGATATAAATCGATAACAATATTACATTTATTGTCTTCACAATACACATAATTTATGAATATAATAAATCCTTTTTTGAAAGTAGACTATGTTACTCTTCCCTCCCCCCATTCAATTAATTCCAGGATGGTGTCTTTGAAGGTGCATTAACATGTCGGACGTGTTGCCCGTGACTCGGGAAAGTTCTTTTGAAGTGCTTACGGCAAGTCGTCTGTGTCTTGTCAACTCCGCACTTTCCATCTCTGTTCTCATCCTTGTTGAAATGCTCCCATACGGCTGACCTAGATGAGCTTGGAGGGTCCGCAACTTTGGGGTTATTGTATGACCATATTTGGGTTTAGGGTTTTCACTACTGTGACGGTTGGAGGCCTGAGCCCACTGGCACGTTAATTTCCGATTAATTTTATTTTTTATATATAATGTGTGTGTGTGTGTTGGAGGTGGGGGGAGGGGGGGATCCTGGTGCCAACACAAACCAAGCATCCCGAACAATTCTTGCCGCAGCCAAACACCAATAGAGTCCGCCTGCGCTTCTGTGCCACCAAATATCAAAGATTGAGCATTGTCCCTGTTCCATCCTGAGCCTTATCTCACAACATGCTAGCGTCTTGGTCACTGACGCTAAAAAAAGAAGTCAGGAGGTTGTACAGCATTCTCCATTTGGGGGCTCCCCACAGATGCGAGACTGACTGTATTTCTTCACCCTTACATTTCGTTGAACTACACCAAATCTAGAGGCATCTTGTCTTGCCCGCATCTGGAATTTGGCCTGTTTTACTGCCACTATTCCCCACCCCCCATGATGGGATCCATTGCCTTGTCACTCTGGAATGGGGCATTTCTCCATTGGTGACAAACCCCACCTGTGTGTGTGTGTGTGTGTGTGTGCATGTGAGAGAGAGAGAGAGAGAGAGAGAGAGAGAGAGAGAGAGAGAGAGAGAGAGAGAGAGAGAGAGAGAGAAAGTTTCTATCCCACACTCAGAGAATCTGAGGCAGTCGTACGACACGGAGTCACCCAGAGCACAGCCTGCTGCATTCTGTTCTGACAGGAAGACCAACATTTCAAGTTCTGGTCCGTAGCTTCCACTTGCGTCTATTTCCTTGAGGACTACAATCTGCAGGTGGGTTTTCATTTTCTTCTGCTCTGCACACAAGTTGATCATCATAAATCTCACGTGTATAAATAAATGCGAACCCCTGCAAAAAGATCTGCATGAACACATATATGACCAAAGAGATATTCAGATGTCTTATCTGGCTATGAGTTTTTGTTCCAAATAAGAAATGCCATATTTCGATAGGTGGAAGCAGTACCAGTACACTTGTTGCAAGTCGTTGCTCGGGGTTTTAAGGCTACCTAAAATTACTTGTTGAAAGAAATGTCAAATTTAATAGGTCTGTTCTCCTGTCTGAAAAAAAGTCATGTTTTCCTCAATTTGGGAGAGAGGGAGAGAGTCGAGTAAATTGTATATTTATAATTTATTTGTGCAACTAATATGTGGGAAGTTTATTATTGACAATACACTCATAACGATGATTTAAAACGCACTCATGATATACCGTGGATTAAAGCGCGTGGACATTGAAAGGTTTGTCCTTGAAATAATGAAATGGTGGTGGAATGAGTTCAATGAATGTGCATAATGTAAGCTGGCGAAACAGGATGCTTGCGACTGAATGACACGTTGAAGTGTTGTTCATCGAGAAAGCAGCTGTGTGAATAAGTGTTAATGAGACTAACAAATGAATAGATTTGGATTCCAACGGTGACACAATTTAGCGTCTGTCGTCGTGGGTGAATTGCTGCGTGTCCAACTTTTTAATTCTAGCCTACTTTGAAGTGAGAGGTCTTTGGTTTCCGACAATTATCGAATCCTTTTGATCAATCAATTTTCTGCAAAGGCTTTTCCTGTAGGGACTCCTGATGATGTGCACATGACCCGATCACACGCATGATGTACACACAAAGAGGAGAAGGCAAATATGTTACGGAGATATTTTTCACATTTCTCATTTTCCACTGGAGTCCAGGCACAAATGCAACACGGCACATGACATGAAATTAGATTCATTTCATGAAACGTTCAAATAGCACTTAATCTTAGAAACATCCAGCGGGACAAAGAGGAGTCCTTCTATCCATTTTCTACACCGATCATTCTATTCAGGCTCGTGCAGAGTTGGGTCGTATCCCAATACCAATAGACCATCAGTAAAGTAGGAACTCCTTCAATAGGAATATTAAGAATTCATTTGTATTGACTTTTTTACGAATTTGGGCCATCATTATTTATCCGTCCATCCATCCATTATCTGATCTCAGGAGGGTCGCGGGCGTGCTGGAGCCTATCCGAGCGGTCTTTGGGCAGTAGGCGGGGCACACGTTAAACCGGTCGCCAGCCAATCGCAGGGCACACAGAGACGAACGACCATTCGCGTTCACAATTACACCTTGGGACAATTTAGCGCTTTCCATTCACCTATGGTGTATGTTTTTAAAATGTGGGAGGAAACTGGAATACCCGGAGAAAAGCCACACAGGCACCGGGAGCTTGTATTCGAACCCTGCACCTGTGCACCGTGAGGCGGACGTGCTAACCAGTCGTCCACCGTGCCGCCCGTCATTATTTAGGTTTTATTTTATCTGTTAAACTACTTTGCATAAAATAATGCCAGTACATCCACATTGACCATCGACAAAAATAGAGCCTGAGATGTCTCGATTTATTGCCACTCCTTTTTGAACATGGAAAACTAGGTTGAAGTGATTCCTTGTCGAGTATTGATTTTCCATGTTCGAAATAAACATTTTTTTTCTTGAGCGACTCATTTGTGAAACTGTCTCCTCCTCATCTCCTCTGTTGGGAATGCAAGAACCCAACCCGGGCACGATGCCAGAACCGATCTGCTCCCATGCAAGTGCTCCCACGGTGAACATCTCGACCGATGTCGGCTGCCCCAGCGCCGCTCTCTTGTGTGGTCTAAACATCTCCCGTTTCTTGGAGAACGCCACCAAGCGGGACGTGGAAGAAATGTGCTTGAGCGAAGAGGAATACATGTCCATGGAACTGGGGCCCCCAAGGTCGCCGGTCTTCCTTCCCGTCTGCGTCACCTACCTGACCATCTTCACGGTGGGCGTCCTGGGCAATTCCCTCACCTGCGCGGTCATCTTGCGCTACAAAGTGATGCAGACGCCCACCAACTACTACCTTCTGAGCCTGGCTGTGTCCGACCTCCTGGTTCTGCTTCTGGGCATGCCGCTGGAACTCTACGAGATGTGGCAGAACTATCCGTTCCTGTTCGGGGAGGGGGGCTGCTACTTCAAAACCTTCCTGTTCGAGACGGTCTGCTTCGCCTCCATCCTCAATGTGACTGCCCTCAGCGTGGAGCGCTACATCGCCGTGGTGCACCCCCTCAAGGTCAAACACATGACCACGTCGGCTCACGTCAAGAGGGTGGTCTTGGCACTGTGGTCGCTCTCCATGCTGTGCTCCGTGCCCAACACCAGTCTGCACGGGATCGCGGTGCTGCCGCCGAGGTTTGGACGAGATTTCCCCCGCTCTGCCATCTGCCGTAAGTATGGAACTTCTCTCAGATGTCATCGGGCCCCGGTTTTGGTACAAGAGTTGAGTGAATGCGTGCCGGACCTCGCTGAGGCCGACCGGGGACCAGCCGGGCCGACGCAAGAAACATGCTCCAAAAGCTGCCTGGAGTCCAGGTTTCATTTGTAGAAAGTCTAGACAGAATGTGAGAAGGATGAGGGACCCTATCAGAACATGACGGGCCAAGAGGGTACTTTAGAGCATCTGTGCTAACCCACAGGCTGAACCATATCGTTCGCCATTGAGTCCCTGGAACTCACGGTCCGACACGTGAACCCTAAGAAAATTTAGCTAGAATTATTCGGGAAAAAAAAAATTGGGGAATGGTTTTGCCTTGGTCACCAGAAACATGTCAACCAATTCCAATAAAACCAGGAAATGCATTGTTCCATTCGTGTTCGAGGGCAGCAAGTTGGACAAAAACGATTGAATGATATAACAGTTGGCCGTATTCGATCCCTCATTGCTACGTTTCCATCCTCAGAGTTGGTCAAGCCCAAATGGATGTACAACCTGATCATCTTGATTTCCACGCTGGTCTTCTTCATCCTGCCCGTGCTGATCATCAGCATCCTCTACCTTCTTATCGGACTGCGGCTGCACAAGGAGAGGATGCTGAGCACGGTGGAGGACACGTGCAGCTTTGGACCAGAAAGCCTCCGCAGATCCCACAAGCAGAAACTGAACAAACGCAACCTTCAAGTCACCAAAATGTTGTGTAGGTGACATCATCAAGTTATTCCCGCCTTTTTACCATCTATTTGAGATGAGCAAATTCAGTTACTGTGATGGAAATGGAACAACTTTAACAATATACAGTAATCCATCCGGGCTGTTTCGTTGAACACAAACGTATATTTCTCTTGTATGGACACAGAGGTTTATTGCCCCTTCTGCCATTGAGTGGAAGAGCATCTCCTTCCTCTGCCTGTCACGATACGTCGCCGGCATAGACGGATAAACAAAGATACATTTTCAGAGCAATTGAGTGAGACACGCAGCCCGCTGATTTGGAATCCCCGTTGTAGCGATTCCGTTGAGGGAACTGAGCGCCGATCTCAGACGACTTTGGGTGAGAAGCGGGTTGATCATCTGCCGTCCCCTGTCTGAGAACCCTCCGTTTCATATCCCATCTGTCCAGGTGTGCTGGTGATCGTTTTTGGTCTGTGTTGGGCTCCCTTCCACGTGGACCGTCTGATGTGGAGTTTCATGGACACGTCGATCGAGGGGCACCTGCGGATCTTCGAGCACATCCACGTGGTCTCGGGCGTCTTCTTCTACCTGAGCGCCGCCATCAACCCCGTCCTCTACAACCTCATGTCCACGCGTTTCAGAGAACTGTTCCGACACATCTGGTGCCGCAGCGACACCTGGTCGCTGCGCTCCAGCTTAGCGATGACCGCGCGCGGCAGCTTGAGCCAGAAAGCGCGGCGAAGCGCCAGGTGGACTCGAACATCCACGTTGAAGCAAACTACATTCAACCGGGATGGTTGAATTATTCAGACGGCGGTTGCTTGGATGATAACTGAGCATGATTAAAATCACGTCGTGACCGTGGCAAGAGCAGAAAAACAGGATTGTGCTAATTGGCCGGGGGTTCTTGACTTTTTTTGGGGTCCAGGGAGCCCGTACGGGCGAGAAATCTTCCCATGGAAGCCCTCATAATCCTGACGTTAATTGAATTTAACTACCATGTGCAGCTGAATTGTATTTTGAAGGTTTCTGCTGATATATTCGTCACCTGTTAATAAAACGAAACTTCGCTTACATATCTGCACCGTCGCTGTGGTACGCTGCTTAAACTACCAACATATATTTGTTCCTGTCATTGATATTGAATTCAAATGTATTGTTTGTGTTGTACTGAGTAGCTAAAGCCTTTCCTATGCCACAATATTCCAGTCGCAGTTCTGTTCAATCTCGACAGTTTCACCTTTTGGCTTTAATGGTACCTTCTTCACAAAAAAAAAAAAGCCAAAGAAAAAGTGAAACACACTTGCGGGGTTGACTTTTGTTTCTTATTTTTCCAGTTTTGTGTCTAACTTGCAGCTTTCAGGGTCATTCAAATGTTATGTTGTCATTTGTAATTACCTCCAAAATTAACCAAAACACTATTGTGAAAATGAATTATTTCTGAGGAAATAAAAATATTCATTGAATTTATAGCACCTCTTGTGACATTTCTGGTTCTCTAATCATGGTTGCTTTGCATTGGATCCATCCATCCATTCATTATCCAAGCCACTTCTCACGGGCATGCCGGAATCTATCCCAGCCATCTTTGGGCAGTAGGCGGACTACATAGCCCCTGAATTGGTCACCGACCAATCGCAGGGCACACAGAGACGAACAACCATTCACGCTAACAATCACACCCAGGGGGAATTTAGAGTGTTCCATTAATCTGCCATGCATGTTTTTGGAATGTGGGAGGAAACCGGAGTACCCGGAGAAAACCCACGCAGGCACGCAGGGAGCTGGAATCTAACCCTGCACCTGTGCACTGTGAGGCCGACGTGCGAACCAGTCGATCAGCGTGCCGTCCGCCCGCCTTTTGTCCAAGCAAACATAAAATAAAGACAATCAAATGTGGAGTGAGGTGGATTGTTGCTCGTAAGAACAATACCGACAGCCATTGTCCTGATACAGTACATACACATAGGTTGTATTGAGTCATATTGATTTGAAAATCATTACCAACTCGTCTTGCAAAATCGTGCTCCTGTGCGACAATTGTTCTGGAGTTGAACTCTTGAAATGCAGCGTTTATTGAAATGTATCATGTTGTAAAATATCTGGAATGCAGTTCTTGAATGCGAATATCAATAACCTCTTGTTTTAATGACCGACAGCATATACGCGCTCATGCCTTGAATATCTGATTTTATGACCGCCCTTCTAAACATTGGTGCAGCTGGTGGGATAAAACAGCAGATTTATTGCTCCACGGGAAGCAGTTCTGCCTTAATGAGCCTTGGAACAAATTTTCATATTCATAGTGCAACCTGCTCCGGGATGAAAACGCCTCCTGCACAAAGCTGTTGAAACACGAGTTGCAAAAGGACTTAATTAAAAGTATTTTTGCATCAGGCAGTTTCTTTGCAACTTTCTGTGAGTCACAGTTTAGGTGTAGTGGAGCTATGATGGAAAAGCGGAAGGGACGTGAAGAAACACTCAAACATTATCATGAGTTTGTTTCGGTCAACACTAATCAGTATGCTGCATGCCAAGAAACGGACACAATTTGTATCACGGAACCCATCATTTGTCAGGGGCTTGCAAGCGGACTGAATCACAAAACTCACGACTGATTTTGTCAGTTCATGCTGCCAAAATGTGTCAAATGTGATTTGAAATTTAAAAACAAATTAGCCTCTGAAGATGTTTGCAAGGTGCAAAACCTTATAATAATAAACAATACATCTGAATGTGTCACAAGACCGATCAGTATTTGGATGTTGTTACTAAGCTCCGGCCGTCGCTTTTCATAGAGTAACATATCGAAGTTTATTGACTAAATTTACATTCATTGTTGTCCTCGAATGACCTGCACACCTGAAGATGAACAGAGAAACAAAAACATTCATACATCTATCCCTTTTCCCCACCTCTTATCCTCACTCGGGTCGTGCCGGAGCCTACCGCAGCTGTCTTAGAAAGGAAAATAATCCAGTAAACTCAATAGAGGAAAACAAGTGCTCCCCCCTGTCCCACTAATTTTGTCAAGCGATCCCCAAAGAAATGACAGCGATGATCCCATACAAACGCATCATTAATTCCCAGCAGCCTGAGCAAGGACAACCTCAATATATCTGGGTGACAATTTACGACCCCTCCCGAGAATCATAAAGGCACTCAGCATTGACTCTTCATACTCCATAAAACAGGAAGTAGACTGCTAACTAACAGATGGCCAACAACAATCACAAATACAGAGCTCAATGTCGTTTCTTATCAGTTTTGCCTTTTAAGCCTCTCAAACGTGCATTGAAGTGAATCTGTCGGGAGAAAATCGACTTGCAAGGTGACAATATTGCAATGTCAAAGGAATGGTCAACTTACATTTGGGTCAAATCAAGGATGAAACGTTGCTTCGCGTCACACTTCTCACGGGAGTTTGAACGGAGCTGCTTCATTTTTATAACAATGGAGGAAAAGTGTGTGTGTGTGTGGGGGGGGGGGTCACCTTCGACACAGAAACAAGTTTGAACCTGCTAGTTAATCAGGTGGCAGGTGCTAAATATTTGGCTAATGCTAACTGCTATCTTGGTTGACGGGACACCGAGTAGATGTCAACTTCTCTGCGTGCCCACAGACCGCAATGATTATTTTGTTCGCCATTTTTTCTTCGCGCAACTTGCACAGCTCGAGGTGTGTACGTGCTGTGTGTGACGTATGACGTAAATCCTCAACGCCGCCGCAACGCGACGTCCGTCTCGCGGTTGAACAATGACGTCAGTTGTGCCGCCCTGCAAGGATTTGCAGCTAGAAAAGCGAACTGCATCGACTCTCTACTTACACACGTCACGAGAATAGTTCTCTTTAGTTTGATCATAGAATTCGTCCGATTTCCGCTTTTCCGAAACTGCTCAGGCACAATCTGTGAGAGTACACTAGTTTCTAGTTGACGGAGTTAGTTTGCGATACAAGTTCAGTTCATACGCTCATATTAACGCTTTACTTCTTTTAGCCAACCCGACCGCGGCTGCACCAAAGGCCGACAGTGCGTGGATGGCGTCTTGCTAATTAGGGCAAAACAATATCTAGTCGGAAATGTTATGATTCAAAAAATAAAAACAGCCCCGAGTAGTTTTGTATTTGTAAGATAGCTGTTTATGAAACGTGTGCGGCTTGCTCAAAGGTCAAGGTTGCCCCCCTACACTCAGTGTCATTAATTAAGACTTTATTAAAGCGGAATGTAATTAGTGTTCACTAAAGCTCCTAATGTAACCGTGATGCAACTCACGATGTACAAATACACGTCGTAGGTGTTGGCAGACAGGCGAAGAGTATGTTTTGTTTCAAAATGTTCATTTTTTTGTTGTCATTACTTTTTCCACAAATAATTTAGACCAGTGAACAATAAACACAAAGTTTTTATCGTTTGTTTCAGAAAAACAGTTTTCCAACAGTAAAAACATACCCGATGAAAAATTATAGATACAGTCCTTTTTTCTTAAACCAGCACAAAATGTATTAGCATTAGTAATTATCAAAATTTGAAGTACTCCCTGATGCAGTACAGCTTCTTGTCATTTTATGACAGGTGGTCTCTTAACATCTTATGGTCCGTAAAACTATAGATACTCACACTTAGAATAAATGAAAATTAGTAGAAAAACCTCAGCACCAAAGGTTTTGACCAGCATGTCACAACATAGCTAGTAATAGCCAACAAACAGAAATAACAACAAAGAAGAGTATGCCTCTCAAAGACCTTTGGGACAGTATTTTTTCTCAAACTTGGGTACGTCAAACTTGCGAAGGCAGCCTTTGTAGTTCATGTAGCGGATCTTTCCAAAAACGTCTCTCTCTGCCCATCCTTGGTCGTGGATGCCACAAATAGACCACATACAACCTAAAGGTGGGGGCGAGACACAAACGAGCGGAATCAATAAAGGAGACCGTCATTGGCTTCACCAGATGAGTCCAAAAGAGCAAGTACAAATGTGGCGTACCCACAAATCCGTTGGGGTCCTGGCCATCAAGCTCATAGCGATCGTTGAGGTAGAGAGCGATGGAGAGCGCCTCCTCTGGCGAGCAAGTCCACTCGAGAATCTTTTTGGCCCAGTACATCCGCAGGAAGCCGTGCATCTTGCCCTCGGAGACCATCTGATACTAAAGCAAGGATGTTATATTGGGTGACTGAAACGCACGCGTGCACAATTCCAAGCGCGACTGTCATTTCTGTCAAAAACACAAAAAGTAGACTCTCCCACGCCCCATAAAAAGTGTGTTTAGCTTTTTCCATTCTTTAACCCTTTCAGGGACAGCGGTTACTACAGGGGACAGCTTATCATGTCATCAGGTTAAACGGTGCATGAAAGGGTTGCCAATCAACAGTCGAACAGAGGTTGATTTCAACCAAAACGGACATTTTTGACCAAAATGCTGAGAGGACAAGATTTCTGCTGGAAAAAAAAAAGGCAAGCAGAAGAGTAACCCGACTCTGTTGCGCTCGCTGTCCTTTCCATACTATTCTCCCCGTTGATTGAGGTCACCGTTCTACCTGGGCGGCATTCCACAGCTTGTCGTGCGTCTTGGCTCTCTCCAGTTGCTCTCGGGTGTACACATACGGCCTCTTGTCCTTGGCGTGATCCCTCAAGCTCTTTTGGGCCCACTCGTAAGCGCCTGGAAATATACCGCATCAAATAAATAATGAAATAGGAACATCAATAAATAAAAGGATGAGCCCGTACCCAATGGACTGACAATGGAGGAACTCATCCACCGCTTAAAAAGAGGCAAATTTAACAGATGAAAAACTTTTGAATAAGAAGGAATATCTATTCAATCCGAAAATTAAGTCAGAATGTGGATTTGTTTCTTTGCTTCTTCACCACATTTAAAAAAGAAAAAAAAAAACATGTCGTGAAAACATCACGGTTACATCTTAACTGATAAGAAATTCTAATGGCCATTAATTGGTTTTTAATGTTAAAAAAAAAAAACCTTGTCTGTATGAATTGTTCTTTTTTCGCATTCTGTTCTTCAGTATTCATTAGTTCCATCTTTCTGTGTCATCACGGGTGCCCTTTTTGGAGAGCGGCATGCCAAAATAAACACACACTCCACGTTTTCAAAGTCATCTTTTAGGCCGCCGTTGTGAACGAAACACAAAAGAGCTCAACTGACCCTCCACGCTGTCGTACTTGTCGTTGTAAAAGCAGAAGTTATCCGTCAGCTCTCTTCGCACCACCAGCTCTTCGATGAAGGACGCGACCGATTGACTGGCGTTCTTCCCGCCGCGCTGGACTTGCAGCGCCACACGCTGGGCAGACAGGTGTCCTGACAGCATCGGTCACAAAAAAAATGTATCATTCAGTCAGAGGTTTCAAGAGCAGAATGCAGTGAACCCCCACATTAGATTGCAGATTTTTAAGCGATCCTTTTTTTAGGGGGTTTTACAGATTTGCGCGCATTCAGTGTCGTGCCACGTTGTGCCACAACATGCCAGGCAGCACCGAGCTCTACTTGAAGACATGCAGCAGAGTACCATCGATACTAATGTCGGTTAGCCTGTCGATATGGTATCAACATGATGTTAGCATCGGGCTAGCAGACGTTGATCGGATGAAATGCTATGGTTTGGTTGAACATTTTAGTCTGTAAATGTTGCCATGTTGAATCCTCATTTATTCTGTGTGTCAGTTTTACAACTGCAAGGGACAAGAATGCTTGAAGCAAGCACTCTCGGTCTCTTCATCAGTAACTTTGGCAAGCGCGCCAGTGTTTTTATTTGCTCAAAATGATATTATACAAAAGTTTATTTCGAGAAACGAGAGGCACGAAGGAACTTTACTACTACAAGAAAAAAAAAGGATTTAAATAAGTTTAATTGTGTTTTAATACAATTAAATATGTTTACAAAGTGTGTGAGGGGTAAAACTAGAACAGATAAAAATACATTTCTATGGTCACTTTCTGCTAGATTTTTACCATTCGCAATTGGATCTGGAACATATCCCCCGCGGTAAAAAGGGGTTCAACAGTGCAATGGAAAACAAGGCCGTGCTTATGGCACATGGATGCACTTGCGTTTCTCCGTGATATACAACTGAGATCAATGGCTCTTGGGAGAAATCAATAGAAGAGCACTGTGACAAAAGCAATCCAGCGGTTCAAGGATAAGAGGCGGCAGCAGCATGATCGCGCGGGAAAGTGCCACACGGCCGCATTACGGATGGAGGAAGCGTAGAGCGACCGCAACTCGAGCCTAGCTTGAGATCCATTTACACAGAATGCGCTTTTATTGAGTGGGCCCCTTTGACAACCACTTAAAGCTCTGCGTGTAGCTGTTTCTTTTTTTTCCTTTTTTTTTGCACTTGGATTGGTTAAAAACAGACTTTTGAGTGGAAAAGTTCACTTTCAGTTTCATAATATATGTACAGTATGAACATGTGATCCCTGCGCATATTCCTTATTAGTGGATTTTTTTCCCAACCTGTCAGCCATTGCTCGCTGAAAAACTTACCTACTTGCAGTGACACTAGCATCGATGTTGCTGTAGTTTTAACCCTTGAAGCAATGGATATTTGAAGACAAATGGTGTGGCAACACATGTGGACAGACAATACCAAAAAAAAAAAAACCCCAACAACCCTGTATTTTAAGAACAAAGAAAATATTCTTGATGCTCGCCGGTGGCCAAGGCACACACACCAGAAGGCGCACCACAAAGCCCATTGAATTATGATCCAGAAACTTTTCAAATTTTGACATTCCATTAGCACATTACTGTAAGTGCTATCTTATGAATAACATGTTCCAAATTTTTTTTTGATGTGTGTTTTAGTCTGGAACGGATTAATGGCATTTCCATTCATTTCAAAGGGAAAAGTTGACTTGGCATCACTGTATGTGCATATCTTTATAATTTTGTTAATACGAGATATAAAGGGGTGCCTAAATAAACTATTTAAGAACCTTTATGTTAAGCAAGTATGATTACATTTCAAGCCATGGAAAACAATGTGTGCAAGCTTGAGTATGTAAGTGTTCCAAACATCTTTCTTCAGGGGTGCTACTCACCAAAGCGGATCCAAGGGGAGAGCTGGCTGAGCGCTGCAACGTTGGGGTCATTACGTTGAGTGCCAAACAGTTTGAGGCGAACGTCGATGAAGGATTCTAACATGACCATGCCCGACGTGGTGCCTGGTTGGGCCCACTCCGGCTCGCCCACGGTTCTGTCCACCTGTAGGGAGGCGATGGTTTTGGCCCAATCTACTGGCTGGGGGGGGATTAAAAAAGCATGACAGTGGTTTAGTGCTGTAATAACATCCACATCTGTGCAAAAAAAAAAATAAAAAACTTTATATTGGCCCGAGGCTACAGTGGAGAGGAGTAATTGCTGTTTTATTTTGGCTTGTTTCATTTGCGTTGGTCTCCATATGTAGATTATGCACGTTCCTGAAATGATACCGCATGATTTGTGCATTTCTGGGGACACTCCAGTTTCAGAACTTACTTTGGCATTTTTTGTTGAAGTGTAGGGGTGCTTCTCAACCACAGGGAAATCAGTGAGGAACTCTGGCAAAAGTTTGGTAATTTTGCTTCGGATTGTCCGGGCGGCATATTCAAGTTTAGGAGACGCTACCCAGCATGGAACAATATTGTGCGCATCAACCTGTAGAACAAAATCATGTGCCCAATTAAAATGGAAGTAAACCGGGTTGAGAAATTATTCCGGGATTTCCAGATCATCCAATTGCATTTATCGCTATAAAAGGTAAGCTTTTCCATTTACCTGAATGAGTGGAACATCATTTGGAAGAGCCTTTTTCACATCATCCAGCCACTTCAAAGGCTCCCTGAGGGGTGAGAAGTCCGTCACGACCGCCCCAAAGCCGCGCTCGGACACAAAGCCAGGCAGCACTTTGCCCGCGGAGCCGTGCAGCAAATGGAATTGGATGTCTAAAGATCTGCATTCCTGTTTGATGACAAAAATGGACGGTTTTAACTTGGCGCAGCCTGGGCATTTGGTCCCTTTGGATGGGGACTTACCCAACTACCTGTTAAAATGACCACTATCATGTCACAGTGATACCGTTGAAGGTGTGTTCTGCTAGTTTAAAATGAAAGTAGCAAGTTCTGTTCTGACCAAGCAATCAGAGGATGGAAAAATGCTGATGTCATCGATGTCTGGCCCTGTGAGGATGAATTTAAAACCCCATTGCTAATCTGGCTACAGTTACATGGGCCAGCATGACTGATTCTGAAGGCAGAGGGAACATGAAATGCAGATGGCAACGTATACACCCTCGGATTGGACAAAAAAAATTAATTCTTCATTCGTGTACAATGTACTGGAAGCAATGCAGCCAAGAGAAATGCGACTGAATCAAGGGAATAGACTGAATAGACCATTTCCTCTCTCAGTGACACCTACAAATGTTTTCAAAATGCCAAAAAAAAAAACCCAAAAAAACGTGCTTGGCTGAATTTACAATTTACTGTCTTAAATGATCCAGTCCTAAATATAAATTACATTTTGGTACCTTTTCAACTTCTTCCAGACCCTTCAGCATGAAGCTGTAATGTCTCAGTGTGGACAACTCGGATTTGGGGACAAACAAGCAGGCACAGATGTGCAGTGGCAGTTTCTTCTTCATGGCAAGGCGCTGGGCGTGGATCAACGCCCAGTTATCTAAAAAAAAAAAAAAAAAGATGTTGTGTCATTAAAATGACCAAAAGGAAGAGCTTAAGAATTTTTTTTTCCCCCTCAACGTAGGAGATCGTGCGTTCACCTTGTACTCTCTGGTCCCTCAGCATCCAATAAAGGACTCCTTCTGATTCCTCCTTTGCCTCTTGCATGTCTGATATAAATCGAACACGTTTCTTGTTGACTTTCATGTCCTTATTATCGGACCTGTGTTGTTTGACAAGGTCTTGCAGCCAGCCTGCTGCTTTCTCCTTCTTGACTTCCTTGGTGGAGGCCAACTTCTGCTGCTTGGTACTGGGCTCAGCAGCAGCTTTGGTTGCTTTGCGCTTCTTATCTGACATGATGGCAGCTAATGACTTGGTCGGGAAAGAGAAAAATGAGCTGTGAAATAAAGAAGAAGAAAAATGAGAAAACGGAATACAGTACGACAAAACACTACTTGCTGCAAGACAATGCCAAAGACATTCATTATAACCAATGAGTGCTCATTCGTGTTCGAACTTACGTCCTCGTAACACAATGCCTCATACACGGTGTAAAGGAGATAAAAAGAAAAAGACGCCAAAAATAATCTTTGTAATTCAACCGTACAGGACGAATCCACGTGAGTGGTTTGCGTTTACGCAAGTCTCACCAGGGGAAGACGTCAAAATTTTGTAACACTATGAGTCGCGTTCTATTTCATTTAAATCGGCTCCTAGTCATCAGCCAGAAAGTGAGAAAAGAAAATGGTTGGGGCCCGTACATTGGGATGGCTAGCTATCTCTCTAGCCTATTCGTAGTTAGCTATTCTGAGCTGAATGGGACGCGGCCAAACAGAAGGCCGCACCCACGTTCGGGTCGCCACGTGAAATACATTGTCCACAATGCAACAGTAAAGTTCGCGCATGCGTCGTCCAATTTATGTGAGTGGCTTGGGGAGGGTCCAGGACAACAATTTAGCTCGAAAGGTTCAGCGGAAACAAACGGCACGCCGTATTCGTGTTTGTCAGTTTTTACTTCATTATTTTTAAGCTTTTATCCGTGCTGCCAATCGGGATGAATAAACGTCATTATAAAAAGCCGTTGGTTCGCGATAAGGTGGACATGTCATTAGGTAAGGTCCTCAGCATGGACGTGTTAGCCTAAAAATGGATTATTGGTTGTTGCTGTCAGTCAGCTGGGTTCAGTTCAGTTACCTTCATTGACTCCAATGTTTACCGTTTAATTTCATTCTCCATTAGCCAGGTTAGTTTCACACACATCCAATTATATTAGACCAGCAAAAGAAAAAAAAAGTGCATACATTTTGTTGTTGATTGGATACACTTCCATGACTTTCTGTGACTCTTCCGGTCTCTGTTGCCATTGCTCTTTTGTTTTGTTATTTGCCAGATGACATAATTCGGTTGAATAAAAAAGAGCAACACACAAAAGGGAAACAACCCAACAAAAATCAACAAACACTCTGCCGGCGAAGGACTCCTCGAACACAAGGAAAAACGAAAATTCGTTCCAGAAACATAAACGGTATTTTACATTTCTTCATGTTGTTGCCTTGTCGACACGTTATGCATACCTATTAAAATGTTACAGGCGGTGTGTTCCAAGTTGGAGGGGGAGGAGCAGCAACTAAATTAAGACCTCGGGCCATCCCGGGTGTCCGGCGAATTCAGGGAGTTGTCACCGGTCTGGCAGCCCGGAGAAATGCGACCCTCCTCAGGCGACCTGCTCAGGTGACTTCGAACAGGACGTAACCTTATTCACATCCCTTCATCAATTAGATACAGTAGCAATAACTTGTATTTGCAAAAGCTGGGTGATTACTATTCACTTGGGATAAATTGGCAAGGACGGCCTGCTTTTTGGTGATTTTGCCATGTTACGTTGCAAGTTATTTATTTTTCTTTGCTTTGTGTTGTGAGCCAAAATTGAGAGGAAAAATTATAGTCTATGTATCATTATTACATTCCATAGCCAACAGGGGGCGATATAATAAAAAAATTAAAGTTGCACAGTAAGCGGCAGTAATAGTTGTATTTCACGTAGGGTGAAGAATATACAACTGTTAGTCTTGCTATATCATCTGTCTACATGTGTTGCTGCAACGTGTGTGTTCAAATATCCATTGCTTAAAGGGGAACAACACTGATGGCGTTTTGCATTATATTGTGTTAGCATTAAGCTATTGGAATGTTGAAAGGCAAAGTGATGTGGTTGTTTTAAATACATAACAGAATTTCAGGGCAAGTAAAATTGTCACTGTGAAGCTTCATGGCAGAGATTTTGCTTTGGCTTTTTTTCGCAATCAGAATGCGTTGACGCATTATTTCTTAAATCTTCGTAAACCTTACGACATACTCAATTAACAGAGATGGGAGAATTTTGCAACATTGAATGAACTTAAGTGCACCCATTTATGTTGAGCAATGTGCAGTGTATTAGTTGTATCTTAACAGATTACAATACACATTTAATTAAGTCTTATTGGGTTGTGGAAATGTTATTTAAAAAATGTATCTGTTTTTGTATATTTTTAGAGAACAAAACAAAAGCCCCAACCTTTTTTTCAATACACTCTGCGTGTTGAAGGAAAGGTTGGGGCTTCTGCTCTGTACAGAACCGCTGCCGTCACCAAGACGGACCCCAGTGGAACGCCAGTCAACAGACCATTTCAACAGCAACAACGGTGAGAAGACCTTTGCTACTCATCCTCAAAAGTTGATGAGAGGACAACTTGACTTCTTGGTTGTTTGACAAAATGAAAGTACATCGAATGGAATTAATTTTATGTGTTCCATTCACAAAGACATCTCCCTTGTGTGCATCAGACGGTTGCACGCCAGGCCACATTTCTTCATCACCGAGGACTCAAGGTGATGGGATGCGTGCGTCTGCTGATGAATCCAAGCATGTTGTGTCAGTGCCACAGTTTTGTAACTTCCTCTTTTTTGCTCTACGCCAGGTGCAAACTCTGGTACAGAAGCCAAATCCTCACAATCGTCCTGTTAGAACTCGCCCGTGAGTTGTTGTTTAATATCGTTGCTGTCAGGTGGAGTCCTCGCAATTCCAAAACTATGACTTATCGGGAAATAAAAACCAAAAAACAAACAAACAAACACTGCATCATTAAAGTTGATAGTAGGCCTTATATAGCCCATCCTACAATGTTGCGCATCAACACAACACATTCCCATAATCATGTTCAAATGCTAATTAAATATGCTCAAAAAAATCCTGACTTTATTTCACTGTCATTGATAGAATTTTTCATGACATGTTGCCACAGCCAGCTGTGCCCATTAAAATCTGCGCCAAGAACACCCATTAAATTGACAGAGGGTTTTCAACGTGTGTGTCTGCCACCATCGCCAGCCGGGTCAGCTCTGTGTTTGTTGCCAAAAAGTTGCGCTAAGCTCTATTTTTTGCTAAAAAAAAAAATATCAATGATGTCATCAATTAATCGTTGTCACATTTGTGTCAAATTTAATTAATCTTTTATCATTCGAAGCAGAATTTGGACGTAAGAGCTTTTCGCCAAAGGCTGTGTGCTGTGATTTGTCGAATGTACATGCAAGGATGCTCTGTCTGAGGTCATCAACAGCAAGGCTTATTTTCCCCCCCATTAATCCACTAGGTGGCGCACGTCTACAAGTAGCACCGGAGTTTTGACTGTATCCATCGACAACCCCACAGCCATGACTCAGCCTGAGTAAGACTGACAGGACACAAACAGAATGTGACACGCAGAAGGAATAAGAATTTTTGGACCTGCTTGCTCTCCGTAGGCCTCCTTCTGCCTGGACTCTGCATCCCGCGACGGCTCGCTTGGCCGCAAGTGACGTGGAAACTGCAGGGAAGAAAATACCGAAAGGAGTGCCTCTCCAATTTGACATCAACAGTGTTGGGAAACCAGTAAGTTTACAAAGCATAAGAACCTACGTACGACTGGGTCACTGCACTTTGGGGTGCTTTTTTTTTTTTTAAGGATGAAGCTAAAATTAACAGGATGAGCTAACATGTCACCCTTTATTTCCCCTTCTTCCAAAAGCAAACCTCAATGACCTTGAACGAGAGATTCCGCATCTTGAAAGAAGGACGTGCAAAAAAAAGTAAAGGCAACAGATTTGTTGTGGTGGACTAGATTTAAGGAGGAACTGCACATAAAAAAGAAAACGAGAGCTCGCAGAAGCAGCCCAACTCACCTTGACTTTCCCCTCAACAACAAGTTGTGTGTGTCAACTGAGAACAAAAAGCAACATAGACTTTTGATATTGTTGTATAGACAACAGTTGATGTTCCTGTTGCTTCTGTCAGAACCACAATGTACATGTTTTTTTTAAAAGAATGTTTTTGTAATTACTCAAAGGACATGCCTTCTCACGGTGTCATTTGACTCAACTTTATTGACAGAGATAACTATATTTAAAAACAACTACAGCGGAAGCGAATGACTACACATAAAGATAGAGCACAAATTATAATCTAAAAAAAATAAAATTGACTTTTCTAGTGAAAATATACTTTGGGGGAAAAAAAATTGGAACACTCCTGCTATATATATTAGCATTAGCACAGTGAAGTAGTGGTTATGATGTGTGCGTAATGTTAGAGAGGTTGTGGGCTGAGGCCCTTCTGTGTGGAGTTGGCATGTTTTCCTCACAAGTACCACCTTCATCAGTCCACGAATGTGCACGAGAGTCTTCGGACCCTTCGTGACAGACAGACAGAAAAGAGATTAAAAATGATCTGATTAGAGGGACTTTGTCCGTAGAACCTCTATGTGGTTGTTGAGCACAAATATTCAATTAAGTTACTAACTAGTCAAACAGGCGACAAACAAAAAAGCAAACTTGTCTGGAATTTGAATATTGCTTTTATTTAAATACAATAAAATTTGCAATGTAACAAAACTATTGGCATATGAAATTCAAACATCATTTCAATGAACAAAACATGGCTCACTTCATTTTGTGTGACTAGTGTCCGTAAACACCAGCATTTATTTTTCTCACTGCTGACGCCAACTCTGCTGTGATTGAACCTCTTTTACCCCCAAGCCACCCCACTTACACTGTTCACAGACTGACTTACAATAAGAGTGCTGAATAAAAATGAGGTAAGAAAGTGGTTTGAAGGTTACAGAACATGCTGAATGGCAACAAAAATATTTTGTGATGGCGTCACAAGAAGAAAAAGAGAAAATACACTACGAGGAAAAAGGTAGGGATATTGGACTTTGCGATGGTGTGTGTGTGTGTGTGGGGGGGGTTCTGGATGAATCTAAAATGCACTAGATCCTTTTCAGATGAACCTAATTTCAACGTAACGTTTGAATGCACTCAGTCCACTTGCCTTTCGGAGACTGGAAGAGTCACAGAAAGCATTGAAGTGGCCCGTTCTGGGAAGTCATCATGGCTTTGCACGAAAGCCTATTCTAAGAGTTTGGTGGTCATATTAGGCTTTCGGATGCACGGTTCGTCAAGAGCAGATCTTGTTTTGCGAAACTGGCCCCATCTTGTCAGCGGCCACTGAGCTTCCAGTGACATCAACAGGTTGCAACAGAGAGAGCGGAAGAGGCAGAGTGTGACAGAAAGGGAATTTTTGATCCATCCTGAAATTTCACCGGAAATCCCAATTATTTTTCCAAATAGTGTTCATGTGTGCCATTAGGAAAAAAAAAATTGAAGTGACAGATTTTTCCATCTTTGGTTACAAAGTAGGTTGAATGATTTCACAGCTTTCCCTTCAGCCCTGCGGCCAAGTGAAGGTGGGGAGGTGCGGCAAAACCATCTCAGTTTTCGCCGACGACTTCGGAATCAAGACGCCTCCTCCGGGGCACCGGATCAGATTTGATATCAGCAGATGAGCAGTCACCTATCGAGGCTTTTTAAGATTTGATAACATACATTCATACTGAGTCTTGTTCACTTGAAATTGGCAAGGGCAGCATGAAATCTGAGTTAGTGTTTCACGTTTGTCAGAATTCCATGTTGCTTTTCGGTTTGTTTTTTTCACGACTATAAGTGAGCGCAGGGGTTCTCAAACTTTCTGTGGCCAGGGGAAATTTTTTTCCAAGGATCCTCTCATCATCATAACACCAATTAAACATAACGACCATACGTAGCCATAAATTAGTGATTCGCTACCAGTGTGCCAGGAGTGGTCATAAGGCAGCAGGACATTCACCAAATTGTTCTGAAAATCACTGACTTTCAATAATGAATCTGGATTTTTTGATACCAGTGACACAGTGACAGGCAGAACAAATAACAGCTCTTCCACTCACGGACTCACTTTGTAACTTGTTTCTTCGAAAAACAAATTTCTGAAACTGCATCTTAAAAAAAATGTAACTTTGTATCTTTTATTTTGTAAAATTTGGTGTCTGTTTAATTGGCCGACGTCCCCCATATTGTTCGCTTAATAGCATAATTGCCCGAGTCATTTCTAACTTTCTGGGAAATTATGAAAAAAAAAATGTGCACGTGTCATCCAGGTCATGTGAATTTGCAAAGGTTGCTTCAAGGGAACTGGACTACTTTTCTTTCTTGGAATTTGTTGCGGATTCTCCCGTTTTGCGAAAACGTAAGAAAAAAAAACCCAGACATGGGCACTTTTGCTAATTAGGCTAAGAACTTTTAAAGTTTCCAGATAATGAATTAGCTTTGTTTTGCAGATCCAGACTCCAGTTTGAGAACCCCTGCTGTAAAGCATTGCTCCCCTGGGAAGGGCGGCATATCCCCCCCCCCCCCCCCCCAAACAGTGAAAAATCAAACAAACAAAGGGGCTCTTGTTTCATTCAATTCATTTACGAAGATAGCAGCCCCCCTACTGTAATAAATAAGTCACTTGACAGCAGAAGTCAAAAGATGAACTGAAGGGTTGATGTACAAGTAACGACAGAGTTGGCGCTCCATAGACGACTCTCTTTACAAGGATTCAGCAAGGCTAAAATCCCCCCTCCCCATGCCCCTCCCACCCCACCCTACTTTACTCACATGGATCTTCTTAAAAAAATATTTTTTGTGACAATCATTTGTCCCTTAACGTGAGGCAAAACTCCCTCCCTTTAACCTCTCCTTGGTGGACTTGTGCAGGTCTCAGATCAGTCTTGGAACCCTGCAGTTTTCCACACGTGGGGGTGGGAGGGGGGGGGGGTTGCCAAGTTTCAAAAATAAAACATCACCCCGAGTTCTCCGATACATGTTGTTTGATTCTGCCTCATGATGATTGCATTAACACTGGAAAGGCCCACGGTACAGACAAACACACGCGCACACACGCGCGCACGCACACACACTGCACTTTGTGGTCAAGCTGGTGGCTAAGAGGACAAAGGTTTCTTGAAACGTTTTTTTTTTCCTGTAGAATTCATATAGACGTTCGTAAACCCTCACCATTCCGCAGATCTCGTTGTAATTTAGTGCTCATTCCATTCTGCCCCAAGAAGGTGCCAAAGACACGGCCGATAGGAAAGTTGGGTTTGGTGTCAAGGGAGCGCATCGCTCACAAAAGGTTTGGGGCAATTGGCGTGGCGGGGGAAGATGAGATGAAGCCTAACACGCACTCTGACCTTTATTGGTGACTTCACATGACCTTCTCCTCCACTTCTGTGTCTTTCTGTGACTCTTCCAGTGGCACTCCAAGCTCAGCGGGCACTCCCCTCAAAGGCAAATGGCTTCCGAGCTTACAATGTTACCAGCAAGTTGCAAACAGAGAAACAAAGAGGCACTGAAAGGCACAGAAGTGGATATCCCTGAAAATATGGCTTCAAACACCTGTTGTGAATTTGGCTGTTCCGTTCCTTGTTCAAGCCCAATATTTGAGTCGGGTAGGTTGAAGTGAATTGAATTCGAAGGTCAGGAAGGAGCTACGTTTTGCCAGGGTTGTTAGCGGAAAGGCTTGCCTGAGCTAAAAAAAAAAAAGGTCTCATCTCGATACTGTTTCTAGTACACCTTTATGCTTGTGATTGTGGGTATCGTTCTGTTTCATGGATGGTCTCTGGTTTTTGTTAAAGCACTTTGTAAACACTTATTTTTTTCTTTTTTAGAGGTGCTGTAAAATGAAGTTATCTTCATTACTTCCGGTGCAATTTGTATAAATCCAATCATCCGGAAGCCATTTTATTTTAAGGGCAACGATGAGTTGGATTAAAGTTTTGGGTTGGCATCGCAATTGGCCACAGGGCTCCGTCCCGATCCCACGTGAATAGCCGGGGGTTGACCGTAATGGTAATGTCTCTTGGGTTTGTTTACACCCGTAGCACGTTTTGTCAAGCTGAGGTGACGTTGGGTTGCTGTTGGCTTGCGTCGAGCTGAGGATGAGTCTGCGGGGCCTTCGGGTGTTGCTGCTGCTGCTGTTGCTGTTGCTGCGTTTGAGACGGAAGCCCGGCCGCCGGCTGCTGTGGGGGCAGCGAGGGCTGAGACTGAGGCGGCGGTGCCGTCGGTGCGGGGCCGGTCGAAGCACCCCCAGACTGGGCGGGAAGCTGCGAGAGCTGCTCGCTGTTGGCCAGAGACTTCAACACGGCATTCTCCCGCTCCAGCACAGAGTTCCTCTCGAAGAGCTCTTTGATCTGCTCCTTTAAGACCTCCACCTCCTCCCGCACAGCGTACATCAGATGGCTTTTCACCAGGTCCTGACGACAAACAGAAGACGGTGTCTCTGATCTTGTGGTATCCCTTGATTTATACGTTTAGTTTGTTCCGCGATTAAGCTCGTAACTCCATTCACACACATGAAATCAAATTTCCCCAGCGAACCAATAATGTGCCATTGTCGCTAGCTGATGTGCACTGCTTACACTAATACCAGGTCTGTGAACACAGAGAATCAACGTTGCCAATTTCTCGCACAGCCGGTTTCCCAAACAGAGACTCGCAACTTTAACTCCCACATAAGAAACGGATATTATTTTGCAGACCCCCAGGGGTCTGGAAACCTTCTTTTAAGAACAACTGCTTTCACGTTCCCAAATTAAAAAGCATTCCAGCCAGATTCGCTTCTAAATGATGGTCTAAAGTTCCTTGATGGAAAAATGGGGAGAGTTACAAATGAATTCATGGAAACTGAAAGTAAGTTATTTTACAAAAAAACATCGTTTTCAGTGGGATGGCTGAACGTCTGTGAATTCCGAACCACTCATTGGATGCCATCTTGCAAAGAGGTTGCCATGTCTTGGATGGAGCTCAACTTCCCAGACACATTCAATTTCCCAGCTTATCAATTATTATGCACATGCCGACAGAATTTGTGTTGACGTAACAAAACCTCTCACACACACACACACACACACACACACACACACACACACACACAAAAATCACTTATAAAGCAAGTACTTACCATGGCCTGTTCAATTTTATTATCAATGGCAACAATATTTGTTCCAGAGGCACTGTAACAAAGAAGAAGGGAAAACAAAACAGGTCAGGTCGGAGGCACAAAACACAAGCGCTGGAGACACATCGTGAATGGAAATGTTTTAAATGTGTGCATTTCAACAATGTTCACAAAATATATATTTCACATCAAGCTCGGCTGCTACTCCCAATCAAATGTGGGTCAGGTTTTAAAGAGAAGCACAGACTAGGTTAGTGCAAATACCACACATTCCCATTTTGCGGTGAGAGCCAAAGCAATCCTTCAAATCGCGACCTTTAACTGCAACTATTTTAAAACTCCCAAGCCCTTGAAGCCATTATGTTTGCAGTCGTGCGGCCGGCATTTAAAATACCTGCAAGGCGGGCGACGGGAGAGCGGCAGGCTCGTCCCTCCGCGGGCCGGGCTGGCGGCACAGCATGGGACCTTGTAGGAAAATCTACACGGCATGCTTTGTCTGCCGGCACCGACCGCTTCCTTGGGCAGTTGCGAAAAAGAGAGCCACGGTGGCGGATGGGAGGTATTTAGTGGCTGCAAGCGTGACCGCATTTAGAATAAAGAAACATGAACCAACCACGCTGCGAGAGAGAGAACGAGAGAGAGAGTGAGGGAGAGACATTGGCTATGTTTAAAGTCACTCCCAGTGAGTTTTGATATTTCGTTGTAACTTTTTACAACATGGGCACATACCACCTAAAAAAATACTTGTCTGACCAAGTATCAGCGTCACAACCTACACTCAAATACAGGCCTCAGTGCTCATCAAAAACGAGAAACGAGAGGTTTGACTCCTAAAAAGTACATTTAATGTTCACCCTAAGTCAGTTGAAGATTCTGCAGAGTTTGACCATTAAAAGTCTAAAATTCTCCAACACAAGTGTTTTGCCACTGCCTTATTTTTAATCTGAAAAATAACCACTTGGAAGTGTAAAAAAAAATTTTTTTTTGAAGAGCGGCAGGCTCGTCCCTCCGCGGGCCGGGCTGGCGGCACAGCATGGGACCTTGTAGGAAAATCTACACGGCATGCTTTGTCTGCCGGCACCGACCGCTTCCTTGGGCAGTTGCGAAAAAGAGAGCCACGGTGGCGGATGGGAGGTATTTAGTGGCTGCAAGCGTGACCGCATTTAGAATAAAGAAACATGAACCAACCACGAAGCGAGAGAGAGAACGAGAGAGAGAGTGAGGGAGAGACATTGGCTATGTTTAAAGTCACTCCCAGTGAGTTTTGATATTTCGTTGTAACTTTTTACAACATGGGCACATACCACCTAAAAAAATACTTGTCTGACCAAGTATCAGCGTCACAACCTACACTCAAATACAGGCCTCAGTGCTCATCAAAAACGAGAAACGAGAGGTTTGACTCCTAAAAAGTACATTTAATGTTCACCCTAAGTCAGTTGAAGAGTCTGCAGAGTTTGACCATTAAAAGTCTAAAATTCTCCAACACAAGTGTTTTGCCACTGCCTTATTTTTAATCTGAAAAATAACCACTTGGAAGTGTAAAAAAAAAATAAAATAAAAATCACTACAAGGAATTGCGCAAAATATGTTCATCAAGTTAAAAGCACATTTTACCTTGACAGAAATGTTCTTTAATTCCGCAATGTCAAGATGCCTTTTTTTTCCCCATTGGGAAAAAAAAAAAAAAAAATGCCTTGACCGGCTGACAAATGAACCTTGACTGCCCTCTATTGGCCTAAAAAGAACAGTACAATTGCATGTTGCTATAACTCATTGCTTTAAAAACCTCCAAATGATTCTCCCTTTCAGGACAAGAAGTTCCCTTTCTTAATGGCCTTCATTTTATGGGACGGAGGTTAGTAGCGCTTTCAGTAGATGGTAGTCAAGAGGCCGCCCTGATGGAGCGGCACGATGCCTTCCCCCCACCATCAAACTGTCACATCATTTGTCCTATACGACTGACTTCATTGGAGACGACTGCGTGGGCGACGTGCCAAGTCACTGCACTGTGCAAAAGGTAAGTCTGGCGACTGAGACATTCAATGACTCCAACTAAAGAGAAACACACACACACACACACACACACACACCTCACATTATTCAGATGCAAGAATATACACGTATATGAGTTCCTAACTCGGTTCCATATTTCACATATATGATAGTATAGGACCCTCTAAAAGCCCTAAGCTCGCTGGCCAGTGACGTTGAACCCGAAGACCGACACAAGCCAAAATATACAAACCAGATTAAAATGAGTATGAGATGATTCATGAGGCGCTTGGTTGAAAAGATATTTGAAAACACTGAAGCGAGTCAGGATGGCCCTCGAGCTGAAACCATATTAGGAAAGCATCTGGAAACGAGAGTTGAACTTCCAGGAATTGCTGGCACAAAAGCAAAGACTTTTGAAGCAACAGCGTGAATGACTTGCGCTTTGTAGAGCGAGTCAGAGAGAGCCTGGCGAGACTGCGTCTCCTGACACACATGATCTTGTTTAAGCCGACGGAGCTCATGTCAAAGCGACAAAGAGCTTGTTTGAGTGGCTGACTTTCAAAACAAAACTCGCAGTGTAACTTTGCTGGGTCAGGGGCAGTGTACAAAGTAAACGGAGTCATTTCTAAGGCCTTATGCCACTGAGGGGCGAACAATTGGCTCTCTGCTCTGGCGCATTGAGAATTGCGTCGCGTAGAGTGACGCAGAGGAAATTTGAACACGATCGGTGTGTTTGGAGCGGTCCAAATCGGATATGAAACTACCTCCCAAATGTGGCTTCAATCCCAACATTAAAAGATAAATAAATAAATAATAATTTGGATTTCATGTTCTTTGTGAGTTTTCAGACTACAAAAGGGCCAACCGGTTTCAATCTGGATGGGGTAAAAAAAACAGATTTTGCCTGGCATTCTGAACAAGGCCTCAGATGTTGCACAGTTCTGTATGGGGCTGCAATGGTTATTTTAATCATCAGTTAATCGACAGATTAGTTTCATAAAAAAATGTTGACATTTCCATCACTTTATTGAAAAACAAGACAGTATTTCAAATCGGCACAAACTATTTATGAGTCAGTTACTGGTTTATAGTCTGTGACATGTCAGAAAAAAGGCAACCATGTTGACCTTTGTTTTCCAAAATAAACACAATGTTTTATTTTGATTCAAAACAAAGATAGTCAGTCCACTTTCATGCAGGACTACAAAAATTGGATAACATTTACTCCTCAGAAGCTGAAATTCTGAGCATTGGGACAATTTAAATTAATAAGGCGTCTTAACGATTCACCCATGATCAAAAATAATTGAACATTTATTTGATAATGCTGATCCTCGTGAGCATTAAGCGGATGGGATAAATGGATGGATTAGTTGGCCGTTCATTGTTGGCACCTCTCGTCTTGTACATCGAGAACATAACTATGATTCTATGAGTTTACCAGACAAAAAGCAGAGTGTCTCAAGAAATTACGGCTTGAATGAGCATTTCTTGAAGCTGACAAAAACAAGAGAAGGGATCCCAAACAACAACAACGTGAACCGCACAGAGAATAATAAAATTCATTCATGCCACATGAGTGGTCGGTCATGTGACCAGGAAAAGCTATAAAAGGCTTTGAGCGGCTTGCTTACTGGGAAGTGAAACTTGATGCGAGTGCTAAAAGTGGACAAGCGTTTGACATGTCATGATTCGGAGCTGCTTCCTAAACTAATCACCTCTCAATGGTCTTGCGGATGCCAGCTTGTTGTGGAAACTACTTGGAACAACGTGGCCAGATGCATTGAAGAAGGGAAAAAAAAAAACATATTGAAAAGAAGAGAACGCAATGAAATGAAAGTAAACACGTTCCAGACTTTTGAACAGCTCAGATTTGGATGCAAGATTACTCATAGGGAATAACGGAAATCCATAGGCGGGTCCTCGATCCTAAAACTTCGAATTAAGCCACGGATGAAAATTGGCTGCGGAACCTCTCACGCTGAGAAACACTTAAATCGCGTCACTTGGTGTCTGGCGGGCCGAATGCAATATCACAGACGTTCTTTATGCACGGCAACAGATGCGTTCGGGTTGTTTTTTTGGTGCTATACCAGGGGTGTCAAACTCATTTTTGTCGTGGGCCACATTTTAGTTGCCGTTTCTCTTTCTCCCGTTACGACTGAAAAAAAAAAAAAAAAGTCAATAATATCGGTTTATGCAACTATTGTTAAGTTACTGTAATGTAGTTCGTTCTAACCATTTCCAATAAAATGGCTGGCAACTACGATGTATAATGCAGTATGAACATTTATAGGTATGAAAAGCTGAATGTGGAATACAGGATTAAACACGTGTAGATGAAGACAAAAATGAAACAATTGTAGATATATTTTAAATGTATTTAGTGTTATCAATGCCTCCAGATGCTGTTCTCCTCTTGGACAACGATGCGCTCGTTCAATGTTGCATCTAATTGGTCAAAGTCGGATAAAAACATACGATCGCATGTCTTCGCGATACGCATATCGCACAGGCCACCATGACGGATGTTTTTCGCTATATCGCGTAGCCCTATTTAAGGTATGTTTTTTTTCCCCTAAACCGTTTGCAATTAAACGTGGGGAGCAATCAACTTATAGGTTTCATTCTACAACGGCAAGAGTGTCAGGAAAAGTGCAAGAGGAGGAAAAGTGAGGAAAAATTGGAGAGAAACAAAGATGTCATTGAGAAGTCTGTAGGCCAATTGCGCTTTTGCTGCCAAGCTTTTCCAAACTCATTTCATGCATGTGGCGAACAGCAAAGCTCTGGGCTACCGAACGAACACTGCACACACATTGTTGCACTCTCGCAAGGCCCCGCTCAGTCCATTCCAGTATAGTACTGTACCTATCACTGTGGGCCTTTGAGTCCCTTAATCTGGTGCCAGACTGGAAGGCCTGGTAGAAAGCCTTGGAGGGGTTCCTGTGTCAGCCACATTCAGGAAAGGGGGAAAAGAAAAAGAAATAAGGACAGATGAAATAGGGAAAACAAGACGCTTGTGTCATCAGCTGCTAAGAAATGGCAATTCAATTTCACCGTTTGGCCAATCATGTGACTTTGGAGAAAACAAACTTCCACATCATTGACCGAAACTTGGCCATGGTTGGTTCAGGTGTTCACCATGAGTAAGCTGGAGTGAAGATCACCTTTAACCTCCATTTTTCGTGTTCAACTGTTGATGCAAGTAACCCAATACAAAAAAGAAAAAAACCTGTGAGGTACTCTAACTTCAGGTTGAACAGCAGAACGCCGTGCAGTCAAAGATGGCACGCCATCGAGGCCAAAAAATACGACGCATGTCCTTCACTGACCACTCTAAAAGTGTTCTACTCCAGTCCTGTCGGTAGCAGTCAGCAGAAACTCGTTGAAAATCAATCTGGTGGGTCTCATAGCAAAATGTATCAGTTCTTCCTTGGCTCGTGCACTCTTTCTTTTCGTGGAACTCACTCAATTCAGAGTGATTCAAACCTCAGTGGAATGTTTACTGCGCACCTAATGGCGTAACCCCTGCGCAGAGATTCCCGATGTTTGGCGGCGAGAACACCGTGTCCTGCAGCAACGGATGTGTGTTGGAAAAAGGGAAAGGAAATCCCCACACTGTCCCCTCGTCGGCAACACCGCAACCCCCCCCCCCACACACACACACGCATCCAAACATTTGCAAACTTTTTGAAACGATTTTACAAACCGCAACGAGCAAATCCAAACAAACGCACTGCAACTTGGCAAACGGTGAGCAAGTGGACACACATCAACTCAACACATACGCACATCGCGCACACGCAGGAATAAGGAGTTGATTTACAGCATGTGTGTCAGCACATACACAAGGCTCCTGTCCTAGAAACCTAACACACACACAAACACACTTCCTCACATTACCTCATGACTAAACACTTTCACAAACCTCTCCCTATGCTCGAGCACACTTTTACTTTGCGGGCAACCATGCTTAAGACCCCAAAGACACGCACGCACGTACGTGCAATTCCATGCCACTCCCCCGAGACAAACTCCTTTCACAGCTTAAAGCTCAGAGCTTCGAGAAAGCCAGCAACGGGCTGAAATGATCAAGGTCAGATGACTTGGAGTGAGTCGCCGCTCCTTGTTTTCGAGCAACAAAC
This sequence comes from Hippocampus comes, assembly GCF_001891065.2. Taxonomy (NCBI): domain Eukaryota; kingdom Metazoa; phylum Chordata; class Actinopteri; order Syngnathiformes; family Syngnathidae; genus Hippocampus; species Hippocampus comes. The sequence goes on along the minus strand of NW_017805531.1, from coordinate 776,150 downwards.
AATACCATGAAAGTGCGGTTTGGTTTGAAAAATGATACATTCAACGGTCACAATTTTAGAGACACGAGCCAAATCTGGTCACAGACAGTACACAAGGTCTTGACGAGAAGATAATGCCAGATTTTTTTTTTTTTATGTACATGATGACCTTCCAAAAATATTGACCACTTTTTTTTTTTGCCTTAATATTTAAGATCATCATCATCATTGGCTAAAATCGCCTTCACTTGACAGATCACACAATTATACCACTGAAATTAAATTAGTAATAAATATAATAATTGCTTGCGGCATTTTTTTGGTCTCCTATTTATTGTGACATTCTCAAAACATAAAAAATGAAAAATATTAGGGTCTTCCACAAAGGTTGAATCAAGGTGATGAATTTGCTTAAATATTCAAATATGACTTAGGTAGCAATGCTATCAGGCTAACGGTATTCAGTCTTTTTTTTTGTGTGTGTGTGCTTTCTGAATAAACAAACAAAAAAAGACCTATGCTATTACATGAGGAAGACGATGAAGTAGTTTATATTTTTACAGGGGAGCATCAAATACTCTCGGGTTTTCGCCCCGTCTCGAACCCCACGAAGAACACATTTATAAACCCTCTGAGAAATCTAGTTAAGTGCGCTTTGTGAGGCTTCAAAATCTTCGCAAATGGAGGGCAAAGTTAGAGGGGAGATTTACATGGAGACTACCGTTAATCGGGACGCAAGGGGTGCAGGTGGGGGTAAGGGAGGGATTAACTGGAGTGTTGAAAGCTCCAACTGCTGGCGCTCACGACCTGAGCAACATCTATCCACGTGCCGCTGAGAAGAAGTAGGTCAAACCTATTTGAATTGGCTTGGTTACCTCGTTTCAGTTTTTTGTTTTTTTTGTTTTGTTTTTTTTGCGAAGGATCTGGATTCGAGGAGAGAGCGCATGGGAAATCCCAGGCTACAAACTACTCATCGTCCCATTCACACAGTCCACTTCCAATGGGAAATTCTCTTGACGACGTGATGAGCGCGAGGCCGTACAGTAGTTTCAAATTCCAAGAAGTTGCACCCCAGCTCGCTTCTGAGCACAGGACCTATCGCAACATAAAAGCAAGTTGTCAAAGTATGAAGTCATTCAGGCAAGAGCAGGACCGAAACGAGAACAGGAGACCAAATGCTGACCGACAGAACACCGGGGTGAACCTACGGGGACAGTCCAGCCCATTTTCCACGATACGGTTGTGTCTCGCCGTGTCACAGTTGTACACGCTTTTTGTTTCCACTGTCAAAATCAGGTATTGCAAGATACAATGATGGTCCATCCTGGACACTGCACTGTTCCAATTCAGAATGTCCACTTTGCTAACCATTCGCTTGCTCATCAAATCTCCTCAACACCACCTTGACTTGTCCGGTCTCTTGTGCGATTATCTGAATCCCCCCGACCCTTCAAACACAAACAGTTCATGCAAGCTACGCTATAAAAAAATGAGGCAATTCCAGGAATACGATAGAACAATGTTGCATTGTTCTTTTACACCTTCGGTAGCAAAAACCATCTGGGGAAACATTAAAGCAGCGTGAATCATAATCCAAGTATGCAAGCAGCATCTTGGTTTTCATGCCTTTGCTATCTCTGCAGTTTAGTCTGAAGGACTGCGGCGGCAAGGTGAAGGAGGGGAATTTTATCTACAGGGCCGGGTTACTTAAACTATGTTCGTAGCAATCAATAGAGCGTTTGAGCTTTGCTATTTAAAACACATGATGCCATCAACATGAATCAAACTGGAAGGTAAAGGGCGTTTGCTATTGAGTGTGGTTTGTGTTCCACGGGGGAAGAAACATAATTAGTGCAGTGGAAATGTAGAAATACAGCAGAGTGTGCAGGGGTGACTGAAGCATAGCGCAAATGCCTGTTGAAGTAGCTACACGGGTCATCCCTCCGCAGCTTCCTCGACCTCTTTGGAGTACAACACGGTTACTGCAGAGAAGAAACGTCATTCAGCACCTCGACGGCTATCACGGCTCATCTGTCAAGCGCTGATCCGAAGGTACCCGATGAGACCGCACCCAATCGTTCTATATTACCTAACAGGTAGATATGAAATGTTGGAGAATTTCAGGAGGGCCAAAAATGGAATGTATAGAAAATGTGTGTCACAAGGGCAGTTGGTCGGCACACCCCGCTGACAGAGCTCTTATCAGCAAAATAGTATCATAGTGGAAAGAGTGCTGCTTCATGTCCATGTCCGATAGGGCTTTGCTGAGGTAAGGGACCCCGCTCTTATCAGTAAGGGAGCTGGGTCCCTTCAGAGAGAAACAGAATTCGGAGAAGGGCGGGGGGGGAAAAAAAAAAAAAGAACTTCACCAGAGTTGTCTTCCAAACAAACGCATACATTGAGAACAATAAGTGGTGCTTACACACTGCACTTGGTTTCAGCGGCATCACCCGCAGAGCGGAGCACAGGGACGACGCAGGCACAGCGCAAGCTTGCCCTTATTTGGCACCGTCAAACAGGAAGAAAACTGGTGCATCAAGTAGCCAATAGCTCGGCAATACTGTACATATTTGTTACATTTCAACGGAAAGCCCTGGCTTTTCTAATAATGAGGAGGAGGGAGGAGATGAACAGCGGCTAAAAAAAAAGGGTATGATGTCATCCAATTGTAACGGTATGGCAGAATCTGGGGGAGTTTAGGCCCAGTGGAGAGCCGCAGCTCCATGAAAGCTGCTTCAATGTGTACTTTAGGGTGAGCAAGGAGCAGTTCGTTTGTTACCTCATCATGGTATGTCATCGATGTTTCAGATCTCCAGACGCCGAGACACCATGTTACTATAATTAGTGGTCCTTCCATTTTCTGCTACGTGCCATTTATACCATACGACCCGCCAAAATCTCTTTTTTCCCACTCTTAAATCACTCTGTCACCATCCTCCCTTATTAAATGTGCTATGATGTCCTCAACGGGCAGCGCAAGTGCCTCATCTGACGCTCTTGTTTACATTTCTTTTAGCAGTCACGTGACGGTACCGATGCTGATCGCTTTGGTCACTATAACGGATATGAAATGTTCATTCTAAATAGAATCTGCAGAAAGGACCTATTACCTGCAGGATGAAGTGAAACAATAGCTCGTGAACACAAAAGCTTCTAATGGGACTCATGTGCACGATTGTGTTTTTGAGTAAGCGGAGGAAGTGATGATTGTCTTCTACACATGCTCGACCTCAACTTTTGAGCACAAGTGAGAAACATCTGACATGTTTCCTTCCTCTTATCACTTCCTCCGAAACGTTGTCAACCCGTGCACATCTAACTCATGCTATGGGAAGTACCTGCTTTTTTTTTTTTTTAATTTAAGAGGCTCAACCAGTTCAGGGTGTACACCGCCTCCCGCCAAAAGTCAGCTGGGTTAGGCTCCAGCACCCCTGTGACCCTTACTGAGGATAAGCAGTACAGAGAATGGCTGGACCGTTGGATTATTGTACTGGTATGTGTGCAAATGTTTGGCCACTTAAAAGAAGATCATTTTGTTTCATTATTGTACGGCATTTTTAATGATGACTGAGTGATTCTGCTCAGGACATCAGTGGCACTCGATTGTGATACCGCACGGGCATGTCGTTGACAATGTAAATCTCGCCACGGATGGGAGCTTTTTAACAACACACAATTTGCAACGTAAAAGAAAGATATGAAATGTTGGAGAATTTCAGGAGGGCCAAAAATGGAATGTATAGAAAATGTGTGTCACAAGGGCAGTTGGTCGGCACACCCCGCTGACAGAGCTCTTATCAGCAAAATAGTATCATAGTGGAAAGAGTGCTGCTTCATGTCCATGTCCGATAGGGCTTTGCTGAGGTAAGGGACCCCGCTCTTATCAGTAAGGGAGCTGGGTCCCTTCAGAGAGAAACAGAATTCGGAGAAGGGCGGGGGGGGAAAAAAAAAAAAAGAACTTCACCAGAGTTGTCTTCCAAACAAACGCATACATTGAGAACAATAAGTGGTGCTTACACACTGCACTTGGTTTCAGCGGCATCACCCGCAGAGCGGAGCACAGGGACGACGCAGGCACAGCGCAAGCTTGCCCTTATTTGGCACCGTCAAACAGGAAGAAAACTGGTGCATCAAGTAGCCAATAGCTCGGCAATACTGTACATATTTGTTACATTTCAACGGAAAGCCCTGGCTTTTCTAATAATGAGGAGGAGGGAGGAGATGAACAGCGGCTAAAAAAAAAGGGTATGATGTCATCCAATTGTAACGGTATGGCAGAATCTGGGGGAGTTTAGGCCCAGTGGAGAGCCGCAGCTCCATGAAAGCTGCTTCAATGTGTACTTTAGGGTGAGCAAGGAGCAGTTCGTTTGTTACCTCATCATGGTATGTCATCGATGTTTCAGATCTCCAGACGCCGAGACACCATGTTACTATAATTAGTGGTCCTTCCATTTTCTGCTACGTGCCATTTATACCATACGACCCGCCAAAATCTCTTTTTTCCCACTCTTAAATCACTCTGTCACCATCCTCCCTTATTAAATGTGCTATGATGTCCTCAACGGGCAGCGCAAGTGCCTCATCTGACGCTCTTGTTTACATTTCTTTTAGCAGTCACGTGACGGTACCGATGCTGATCGCTTTGGTCACTATAACGGATATGAAATGTTCATTCTAAATAGAATCTGCAGAAAGGACCTATTACCTGCAGGATGAAGTGAAACAATAGCTCGTGAACACAAAAGCTTCTAATGGGACTCATGTGCACGATTGTGTTTTTGAGTAAGCGGAGGAAGTGATGATTGTCTTCTACACATGCTCGACCTCAACTTTTGAGCACAAGTGAGAAACATCTGACATGTTTCCTTCCTCTTATCACTTCCTCCGAAACGTTGTCAACCCGTGCACATCTAACTCATGCTATGGGAAGTACCTGCTTTTTTTTTTTTTTAATTTAAGAGGCTCAACCAGTTCAGGGTGTACACCGCCTCCCGCCAAAAGTCAGCTGGGTTAGGCTCCAGCACCCCTGTGACCCTTACTGAGGATAAGCAGTACAGAGAATGGCTGGACCGTTGGATTATTGTACTGGTATGTGTGCAAATGTTTGGCCACTTAAAAGAAGATCATTTTGTTTCATTATTGTACGGCATTTTTAATGATGACTGAGTGATTCTGCTCAGGACATCAGTGGCACTCGATTGTGATACCGCACGGGCATGTCGTTGACAATGTAAATCTCGCCACGGATGGGAGCTTTTTAACAACACACAATTTGCAACGTAAAAGAAAAGAACATAGAACGTTACCTCTCCTCATCCCCGTCGACAGGTATGTGGATTCCAAACAGGCTATTGACAGTTGGGGCGGCGAGCTGTAGGCTCTCGGGCATGAGGGGCTTCACCAGATCCTTCCCAAACGACTGTGCATTTACAACCCCGTCGGATTTCCTTACGCCGCCCCCCTCAAACTGTCCAAATCCGGTTGTAAGGAGGCTGTGCCCCGCCAAGGCCCCTGCAGTTTTGCCTTGACTCATCTGACCTGAAGTCAAACTAGCTGCTGTCACCGTTGGCACGGCTGCGGTGGAGGCACTGGGCACAGCAGTTGGCACAGCAGGGGTCAGTCCGGAGCTCGCTGCAGTGACAGGCACATTTTGTACACTAGAAGATGCGGGGTGGTCGCCGTGGGGTTTGGACTGTCCGGTGGTGGCATACTGACCGTGAGGAGATCCCCCGCCCAATGCGGAGCCCGCGACGCTTCCCATTTCAATGGTCTGGCTCTGAGCTGTCTGTCCGGGGATAACTTTTCCGCCGCCAGCGACGTCCCCAAAATGACTGGGAGTAGAAATTCCTGTAGACCCCTGGGGCATAGCAGGAGAGGTTGCTTGTCCCACTGTCTGTGGCCCTGCGGACTGGCCGGACACCGACAGTGACTGGCCGGCAGTGAGTCCAGACTGCTGTTGATAGAACTCAGTCTGGTGATGTCCCACAGAGAGTTGGTAAGGTTGCGTCTGGGCTGATGCAGGCAAGATGGGGGGCCTCTGCATGTGAGGCAATCCGTTTCCAATGTTCTGGGATGCGGCGGGTTGGAGACTCGCCACTGCAGGCTGGACTGGGACAGATGTGGACTTGCTACTGGTTAGTGCAATCTGCGGGCCAGACCCGCTGACAGCATGTTGCCGGGTGATGAAGTTCTGATGCGCGGACGTCTCGGCTGGATGCAAGCGGACGACATCTGGTGAAGCACCGGAGGCCTGGCTTGTGTGTGTTATCGGGGCAATTACAGAGCCGCCGGTCTGCCCAAGCCCACTGTCTCTGTCTGCAGCAGCCTCGGACAGTGCGCTGGCGTCCCTCCTCATGCCATCAACAGTCCGATTCACTGCAGAACCATCTGACTCTTTCTCATAAAACTCTGTACACATCCACCGGCCTCTTCGGAAGGGTTCTCCAGTACCGTGGTCAAGTTTGATGACCCTGAAACGGGAAGTACAGGTCACTGTGGAGGCAGCGGGGGCAGCAGGAGGACCCGGACTGGGCACTGTAGCGGGATGGGAGACATTTACGGAGACAATGACAGGCCCAGGACTGGACGTCGGGGCAGCCTGTTGCTGTGCGCCAAGAGCCGTACCGGGCACCAGTGTTTTCCGGAACTCCCCCAAGGGATTGACTGACAGCACAGAGAAGTGAGGTAAATGCGACGGCGCCACAACTCCGGTCGCTTCTGCCTCGCCGACGTTATTCAACACTTCTTCGGATGAAGTCCTGTCACACGCCGTCTCATACTCAGTCCGGGACACACCGTACATCTCTGACGACACATCCTCGGCACGGGGCTCATCCGGGTCCTCAAGGCTCTCTGTGTCGTCCGCTGCCCCAATAGCAGCCACCTGGGCCTGAGTGACACTTGTGATCTGGAAACAGCTCTTCTTCTTGGCCGGCATTTTCGACATAGTTCCAGGCTGATTCCTCACCTCGAGTGTGTCGAGATCCTGCTCCACCAGAAAAGGAGAGGCTGACAATTACTCTGCAGGCCAATTTACGTCCTGTCCATCAGGTGGTTTTGTGGTTTTCTGGGTGTCAAAATTGATCCAAGAGTTACTGAGCGGCAGACTAGGTCATATTTTAGGATTAAAAGTAACTGAGGTGAATCTGCGCCATCCCTTTCACGTCTCCGGATGCGATCACCCCGCAGACGACGTCCAAATGCCGGACGGAGTTGCCTCAAAGTCCGGGGGCGCCGTCCTTGCCTTGCCTGCTCGTCTCCCCGAGTCGGTGCCGCTGTCGAGTGTGCTCCGCCGCTACGAGAGGGAACTACTCGAGGGCTGAGGAGGGCCCCGCAGCCCTCGCAAAAAGCTATCGAGTCAAGCCAACTGGCTGCCGCACACTCCCCCCTACGTCGGAACTAGTAAGCGAGACATCTTCTCCAAAGCACTCCCCCACGCACTGTCCACGCGCTTCACCGCTCACTTACCATAAACGCATTTACGGTCGAGCGAAGGAAAGGAAAAAAAAAGGCCCAGAGCGTCACAGTTTTAGAATAACGAGGATACAACGACAAGGGCAGCACTATTGCCTCACTGACTCCGTGACAAGATGGCTCTGTTCGTATGTTGTATGCTACCGCGGTGCATGATGGGTAGACTAGTGCGGCCGGTGATGCCTTCAAGTGCCAGGAGGAAAAGTCGGAAACAATACAAGTCGCCAAGAGAACGGATTTTGTCTGAGAACGGGAGTGGCGGGTGGCAGACTCGTGAGACCCCAAAAAACTGTGACTTGATGTGCATGTTTTTTTTATCATTTCGTTTGTATTTTTCATGTTAAAATGAGAGAAGGCGACCATACTTGACTAGGGGATTGAAGTAGTCAGCGGTACTCCGACATAAGCCTTTACTGCCCCTAGTGGCTAAATATAGGCAATAAATAAACGAATAAATAAATAGATAGATAGATAGATAGATAGATAGATAGATAGATAGATAGATAGATAGATAGATAGATAGATAGATAGATAGACTGTTGTTGTTAACATATTTTGATTCAAAAAATAATTAACGGCCATTTTTCTCTCATTATAAATTAATGTAATTAAATAAACAATTTTATGTTCATATAATTTTTTATTTAATCGCGCAATTATGATGTGCTAAATGACAAAAGGGTTTTTGTTTTTCATTTAAATGTGTAAGAAAAATACATCGAATTCTTAATTTAAATGAAGCAACTTCATAATTCATTTTCATGATTTATTTTATTTGTCATTATTTATTTAATTAAATCAATATATTATGTACATGCGAAATGAGTCAATTATTTAATGAGATCAGTGAATAAAGGTTGAAATAAAACTTTAAGTTTAATATGACAAACTGTTTATTTTAACAAAATCGTCATTTTTCATTTTTATTGTCTTATTTCTAATTCATTTTTAGAAATGTAATGTTCAAACATTTATTTGAGTATTTTCAATTGGATCGATGTGTGGATATTTATTTTAGAACAGTGAGAAGTAACGCCCTAAAAAGGGCTGTACCTTATTAAATCCATGGACTTAAGGTCCATCAGATATTTTAGAGTTGTGCCTTGACTGACGAGTTGTTTTTATTCTGTGACCAGATGTGTAACTCAAGACACTTGAGTCTCAAATCATCTTTCCCCATTGAAATGCCATTCAGAATGGCATTTCTATTAAGCCATTCCAGCCTCCCTATGAAACACCATCAGCATATGTTATCACACTTTTAATAGTACTTAAAAAAAACATACAGCGAAAAACAAATACAATGTAAAGAGTTAAACAGTTTGTGCATCCCGATGACTTCATTGTCTGGCTCCTTCTGGTGTGACCGCCTTGGCCACCAGGGAGAAGTACAATAAAGACATATCAGTATACTGTACATGCAGTGTGCGTGTGTGTGTAAAGGAGAAGAGAAGACCAAGTTATTATCAGCACCACGATAAAGTTTGAACAAAGCAATGACCAGGCTTTGCATAAATGGATTAAGTGATGTGCCTCGAGGCTTAGTACGGGTGAAACTATTCAACAGGTTGACTCCAAAGTTGCAAAGGTGCAGAGAGTTATGACACGGCATAAAAACAGTGACAAATTGAAATGTTCAGCCAAATGAAAACATGAGTACAGGTTCAGCTTACAAGAAAAAAAATAATTTGTCACTATGGATCAATTTGTTACAGATGGGGGTCATATGACATGACATGAAGATAGTCAGAATCTTCTGAAAAGTCATTTTGGGTACAATTCTGTGTGGTGGCCTGGATGGCCCAAAATGCTGTCCAATAGTATACAGAGTGAGGTGATGAAGTATTTTTGCTTTGGTCGTTTTTGAGAGATACTGTCTTAAAATAGTCTTGATGAGCTGAAACATCGAAGTATGATGATGATGATGATGCAAAAGAATGGCCACTAAATGAAATACTAAAAATAAGATGGAGGATTTAATTCATGTAAAAAAAATTGTCTGTGAATGCTGAAGAGATGACGCTGAATTGCAACACTGTGGCATTATTGTAAGAAATGTGGAAGGAGAAGAATTAGGTGAAATATCTCTGAATTGGGAAATTCGCACAATGTGATAAATATTGTGTACGTGAATGAGTTTAGCATTTTTACATTTGAATAGTTTCCATCAGTCAAGAAATGTGGAAGTAGGTGGTCCACATGTGAGATGTCTGCCTTCATTTGGAAGTGTTACTGTATAATCAAAAATGAGACTTAATGAAAAATTACTGAATTTGGGCAATGTGAAAAATAGTTCAGAAGAAGTATTGAATGAGCTTGACCGTTTGAAGTTGGAAAAGTTAAAAATTGGTTGGATAAATTATGAAATTTAATTTATACTATTATAGTTCTCAAGATAATGAGCTTAACAGTATGAGGGTGTAATGTTTTTTTAACTAGTCACGAAATGTGGAAGGGGTGGTAAGTATATAAAATATCTCTTGTGGATATTTGTTTCCTGGACATTTGAGAATTTGGAGAATGCAATCATTTGTTCCCAAGATATCTTGAGTGGTCTGAACTTTTGAAGTTGCAATGGTTTGAATTGGTCAAGAAATGTGGAAGGACGAGGAAAGATGTGAAATCAATGCATTTATTGTAACATGGAAAATGTGAAATAATGAAAACTATATGACGTCAAGGAATATGAAAAATAGTTCCCAAAATTGAGCACAACACTCCGAAAGAAAAATGTCTTCTCGAATGTGAATTTGTGGGG
>NW_017805531.1:755048-765866 GCF_001891065.2 Hippocampus comes | reverse complement strand
TTGTTGGGGGGGGGGGGGGGGGGGAAGGAATTTGGGCAAAATAGTTCCCAAGATGTCCTGACTGAGGTGAAAAGTTGGCATGGTTGAAAGAAACGTAGGAAAGCGAAACTTGGTCATCAAATAAAAAGGAAAAAAAAAGGGGTGCCGAATTCTTCAACATTCGCACAATAAATGAGCAGCCTTTGTGTGCACCCCAGGCCAGGATTCCCCCCAGACAGTTAGCTCATTCCCTCTTCATTCTTTCTTCCGCCGCCTGCTGCCGTAAAAAACGCCGGTAGCGGTGGAGGCTAATTGTGCGGAGTGATCTGAAATCCTGACTACACCCAGCCAGCCGCAGCCGCAACCGCACTTGTGCCCCGGCTTTCTTTGCCGCCCCAGCGCATCCGAGTTGTGGTGGCTTTCATCCGAGGCTCTCGAATCGTTCTCCTTTCGGCCTTGGTATCTTACTCGCGCCTCCTCGGCCATTTTGTATACCTGCTTTGTCTTTATTCAACATGTCTTGGCAAAACTACGTGGAAAACCTGATGGCCGATGGCAGCTGTCAGGACAGCGCCATTGTTGGCTATTTGGACGCCAAATACGTTTGGGCAGCACATGACGGTGGGACTTTCAATAATATCACGGTAAGAATATGAAGTCGAAGGCAAGGTAGGTGTCAAGTGTTGAGATTCTCAGCGCGAGGCTTGCCAGAGAAAGCGCCGGGGAAGGCAAAAAAAAAAAAATCCGTTATCTATGCAAATGACTAGCCAACTAGCGGCTACACTAAGCTAACGCATCGCTGGCCTTTCCTGGCTAAGTAAACGCCGCAGGATTATTTCGCCGCCGCATGTGCGACGAGACACATTGGAAACGGGCGTGGACCCCAACACAAAACATCGTAGTCACACCCACAGTCAATTATAGATCATAAGAAATAGTCTCTCACAGTTGGTTTCATTCCAAACCCACAAGCAAATTGGATTCGGCTTTGAAGTAAAAGGAGCATTCTTTGTGTGCCATGGCTGTGATGATTAGCTAACGTTAAGCCGCCGATCTGCGGTTACCTGTGGTCACAACACACACACACATAAAAGCTTACACTCAATGACTTTTGATCAATCTGTCATAGAAAAACGTTTAAAACCATCTTTATTGTTACTGTGCCGATGTGCGATTTTTGCACTCATCGGTGGAAAGAAGCGAGTCGTCATTTCTAATTGCTTTGATTGTGTGGCATCATTGATATTATAGTTAAATGGATCGATCCATAGGCCGCAATTCATTCCTCAGATGTTATTTTTTTTCTGAATGTGCATATTTTGCTTTATTTGTGTGGATGTCAAAAAAAGCATCCCATCTTTTGCAAAATTCAGGACATTCGGGGAAATATCCCACTCCCCCACCCCCACCCTTTGAAAAATTCCCAGTCTTGACATAATTTCATTTTCCCACATTGGAGATATACACTCAAGTGAAGCGAGGCATTCAGCCAAAAAGTTTCTTTCACATTCAGTTCATTCATGGGAACTCCTTTATGCATCCCGCAAAATGGTGCATTTCTCAAATACCTCACTTTTCCATGTAAAATGACCAAATTTAAGAGTTTGAATAGCAACTTGAAAATGTTGCGCTCATAAAGACAGCTACCGTTCCCCAATTCCACACTCCAATTCCAGAGACTTGGAAATGGCTTTGTAATGTTTTCCAGACTGACAGTTTTCAATAACTTTTTTTTTATAATTTCTTCTTGAATTTCTTTTGTTTTGTTTGTTTCTTGATCTTGTAGCCTACTGCACTTTGTCTGACACATTCTATTTATATGATTTCTTGATTCAACAAATGTAGTGTGTTGCCTGTGAAATTGAACTCATCCTTCTCAAAACTGTCATTAGTCACAGTGACTTGGTGACATAACAATACTATTTCACAACACTGTATATGACATTGTACTCCTTTACTTATTGGATTGTGTGTGAGCAAATCCGATTCATCAATTCTAGTCCACCCCGTAGAGACTTTATTCCCACACACAGGACATTGACTGTTTTAGCATTATTCGCAATGAAAACACAGCACCACCACCACATGCAAAGGGATGCATAATTAATAATAATAAAGTAGAAATATTAAAAATAGGCAGGTCTGCAAAATAATTTGAAATAAAACGCACATGATGTTAATAAGGTGCAGCATTCGTTGTTGCCCTGCTTTTATTTGATTTATTTGTGTGTTTGATTTTTTTTCCCCCTCCCCAGTCCCAAGAAATTGACGTTCTGGTCGGCAAAGACAGAGAGACCTTTTATACCTGCGGTCTCACCCTGGGCTCAAAGAAGTGTTCGGTGCTCAGAGACAGCCTCCAGGATGAGGGCGACTGGACAATGGACATGAGGACAAAGAGCCAAGGAGGAGAACCCACATACAACATCTCTGTGGGACGAGCTGGGCAAGGTAAATGGAATGTTTTAGAATAGTCTTATTGTGAAAAGGTATTATCTTGCTACTTAAATTAATTAAGATAAAACGTTCCGCAGAGCCAACTTAAATATTGGTAGGATGCCTCTTTGAAATGATTAGTTTTTGCTGTATTGGACAGGGCAAAGTAGCAACTTAACTTTTTGGGAGAATTCTGAGATTTGTGAAGCCGGCTCTTGGTTTGCACCATTGAAATGAGCGTAAGTACTAGCTTAGTTTTATTTTTAATAGTTTCAGCCTCCCTCATTAAACCCCACGTAAGGATTGGCTCAATCATTTTCTCTTTTGATCTTTTCATGTCTGTTTCAGCCTTTCTCTTGTATCAACTTTCCCAGTCTGTCCAAATCCAATGGGGAAAAACCAACACAATTAACCTTTTTTCTCCTTTTTTCAGCCCCCTTCCCTTCAATTATGCGATGCAGTATCATATTTGTTTAAAAAAAGTGCATAAAGATCGCATAGTCTTAACACACTTAGGGTTTTTTTTTCCCCCTACATTTTTTATGATGCCTTCTTTCAATATCTGGCTTTGTAAGAATAAAGAAGAGCTCAAACCAAATTGATTCATACACCAGTCAAATTCTTTGTCAGCAAGTTTTTATCTTGTGAGTGGATATTTCCAGTCATAGGATATCAATTCAAAAAGTCACTAACTCCTGGGCTTAACTGGTTACCCGCAGCTGTTTGTTCATATCGAACCCAAACTGACAAGCTGTGTTGGTGATATTGGGCCCCATTTTGCTGTTTTTAGTATGTTTAGTTTTTATTCAAGAGAACACACTTAACTGCAACCTTGACGATGCGCTCACCGAGTCAAGGTACAAGAACGAGGCTCGCACCCCGTAGAGACTTTATTCCCACACACAGGACATTGACTGTTTTAGCATTATTCGCAATGAAAACACAGCACCACCACCACATGCAAAGGGATGCATAATTAATAATAATAAAGTAGAAATATTAAAAATAGGCAGGTCTGCAAAATAATTTGAAATAAAACGCACATGATGTTAATAAGGTGCAGCATTCGTTGTTGCCCTGCTTTTATTTGATTTATTTGTGTGTTTGATTTTTTTTCCCCCTCCCCAGTCCCAAGAAATTGACGTTCTGGTCGGCAAAGACAGAGAGACCTTTTATACCTGCGGTCTCACCCTGGGCTCAAAGAAGTGTTCGGTGCTCAGAGACAGCCTCCAGGATGAGGGCGACTGGACAATGGACATGAGGACAAAGAGCCAAGGAGGAGAACCCACATACAACATCTCTGTGGGACGAGCTGGGCAAGGTAAATGGAATGTTTTAGAATAGTCTTATTGTGAAAAGGTATTATCTTGCTACTTAAATTAATTAAGATAAAACGTTCCGCAGAGCCAACTTAAATATTGGTAGGATGCCTCTTTGAAATGATTAGTTTTTGCTGTATTGGACAGGGCAAAGTAGCAACTTAACTTTTTGGGAGAATTCTGAGATTTGTGAAGCCGGCTCTTGGTTTGCACCATTGAAATGAGCGTAAGTACTAGCTTAGTTTTATTTTTAATAGTTTCAGCCTCCCTCATTAAACCCCACGTAAGGATTGGCTCAATCATTTTCTCTTTTGATCTTTTCATGTCTGTTTCAGCCTTTCTCTTGTATCAACTTTCCCAGTCTGTCCAAATCCAATGGGGAAAAACCAACACAATTAACCTTTTTTCTCCTTTTTTCAGCCCCCTTCCCTTCAATTATGCGATGCAGTATCATATTTGTTTAAAAAAAGTGCATAAAGATCGCATAGTCTTAACACACTTAGGGTTTTTTTTTCCCCCTACATTTTTTATGATGCCTTCTTTCAATATCTGGCTTTGTAAGAATAAAGAAGAGCTCAAACCAAATTGATTCATACACCAGTCAAATTCTTTGTCAGCAAGTTTTTATCTTGTGAGTGGATATTTCCAGTCATAGGATATCAATTCAAAAAGTCACTAACTCCTGGGCTTAACTGGTTACCCGCAGCTGTTTGTTCATATCGAACCCAATTTTTTTTTCCCCCTACATTTTTTATGATGCCTTCTTTCAATATCTGGCTTTGTAAGAATAAAGAAGAGCTCAAACCAAATTGATTCATACACCAGTCAAATTCTTTGTCAGCAAGTTTTTATCTTGTGAGTGGATATTTCCAGTCATAGGATATCAATTCAAAAAGTCACTAACTCCTGGGCTTAACTGGTTACCCGCAGCTGTTTGTTCATATCGAACCCAAACTGACAAGCTGTGTTGGTGATATTGGGCCCCATTTTGCTGTTTTTAGTATGTTTAGTTTTTATTCAAGAGAACACACTTAACTGCAACCTTGACGATGCGCTCACCGAGTCAAGGTACAAGAACGAGGCTCGCAAACTTTACAACATATCTTCATCTTCTCATGAAAGTACTTTGGGATGCTTTCCTTCGTTTCTTACCTTTTTCCTCTACCCCCCATCCCCCTTTCCCCATCTCTTGTCTTTCAGTTTTGGTTCTTGTAATGGGAAAAGAAGGGGTCCATGGAGGCGGATTGAATAAGAAGGCTTACTCAATGGCAAAATACTTGCGGGATTCGGGCTTTTAATGTTTCCCAGGCTCATTTAGGTAAAAATCTGAGGGACATAAAGAAGAGAAAATAAATATTGCTGTTAAGATTTCTCCTGCAAGCTGTCAAATGTCATGGAAACCTTTATAGCATTGAAGAGTGGTAAGATCCTGACACCTGGACCTCCCCCTCCGTCACCTGGGGGCGGGGAGAGTTCTGTTATGTTCATTTTCTCTCTGTTTTTTTCCCCCCCTTATGTGCCCCAGTATTGGTTATTGTCATGGGAAAGGAGGCAATCCATGGTGGAAATCTTAACAAGAAAGCACATAAAATGGCGGAATACCTGAGGAAGGCTGGATATTAAGCAACCTCACCATCCATCCACCTTAACAGCTCACCACATACTTCCAGGATTAAAGGGCAAAAACGTTTATTTCATCCCCTTCTGTTTTATATACAGCCACATTTTGTTTTCCGCCACCCTTATGAGATAAACATTTGTTGACACTACTGTTTGACACTATAGCAATGGTATGATCACTGAAATTGTTTAAATGTTTATAAACCAAAGGAGTGTACAAAAAAAAATAACCACAAAGTGTAATAACAATTGAAATTGCCTTGTATGACATCTGCTTTGCTCGTTGCTAATTTAAAAAGAGAAAAAGGCATTTCCCCATCCTATTCCTCAGCATGTGGGCATTGTTGCATGCATATTTGCTTTTCTTCTGGTTCCCCTGGCCCGTCACCCGTCTCCCAGCCGAAACATCTTTTCATCTGCCTCCAATAAAAACAGTTTACGCTGACTTAAGCTTGTAACTGTGTATAAATTTGCCACTCATCCCTGCCAGCCCCCCCCCCCCTTTTTTTGACCTACCATCACATCACATGCTTATGTCTTGTACCTGGATGTGGTCTTGAAAAGATGTGATGCTGGTTTCTTGTTTGAGTGTAGTTCAAGGACAGCTTTTTGATACTTCAACTCATTCTGGAAAGCTGTCTTGAGTCTTTATTTCATATCCTTGATTTGTAGCCGAAGGTCCATGCACTAGTAAGATATTGGTGAATGCTCGAACAGCTGTCCAGCCAATTGATCTCTTAGCCTATATGCTACCAATGCACTGAATTGTGAGGGAAAACTAGTGTACTGCAAATAAATGCTCAAAACGTCGTGATGGCAAACAGTTGCCGCATTTATTTGAGATCCTTAATATCCAGCCCAAGGTACATGTACGAATGCTCTTTGTCCTCACTTGTTGGACAACTACAGACGAATAGTGAAGCAAAAATGCACATTGGTTGACATCTCCATGCTACTCATACTTTTTTTGGGGGACCTTTTGAGTCCTCATTCAGTATCGTTGACATCCAGCTAAAGGTGACTGTCCTTGTACGCTCCTTGTCCTCACTTGTAGGACGGTGGAGCATCCTACTCATTCTACAAGTGTGCTGACATGTCCTACTGGTAAGAACAAAGTGCGTACTCTGGTCCTCAAGATGAATGTCAAGGATATCTTACTTGTAATGTTTCTCGCACTTTTGTCACTTTGACCTACTGGTAAATAATTAAGCCTTACTAGCAACACTACTAGTCCCAAATAGGAGGCATGTGTCACACACTACTAGCCTCCTGGACCATACTCGTAGCACCAAAATGCCCACTAGTACAGGTTCCACTTGAGTAATTTAGTGTGCAGAAATGTCAGTTGCGGAAAACTTGTGATTTACAAGACCGCTAGTTGACTAGCTGGCTAATTGACTAGTCAACTAGTCATTCCATTAGAGGTCCATGTACTAATAGACTGTCCTCGTTTGTAGGACGGCTCCACATTATTAGTGAGTTAAAACTGTGGACTAGTTGACATCTGTACAGAACTAGTACACTAGTAAAGCACGAGATGTCAACTAGTCGATTGTTACTCGTAGCGGCATTCACTTGTCAACAACACATTTTTTCCTAGCTAATGATATTGTTTTTTGACTAGTATGTCTCAGGTGTACAACTAGTGAGGACAAGGAGTACTATTATATGGATGCTAAGCTGGAGTCAAATTCAACAAAGCCACTTCAGCATTTATTTGGGATTATTGATATCCTGCATAAGGTCCCAGTAGGGGGCCCCAAAGTAGTACAAGTTATGGAACGAGGAGAATTGAGACGAGTTGTAGTAGTGCATCCGAGTCATTGTACAAGTGCTGATGCACCTCTGCAAGTTGTCTAACTGGAGAGGACAAAGCGTTGTACTAGTACACGGACCTCGGGTTGGATGTCAAGGATATTGAATAAATGCTCAAACGGCTTTCCATCCATTCTGGAGTCTGGTCATTCCACCCGTGACAGCTCACATATATCAGTCAGCCCCTGCAATTTGTCCAATTGGCTGTTAATTAGCCCCCCCCCCCCTTCCGCGTCCTCCTTCCCCATTTGTTCCCACCTTGGACCAATCATTGTACAAGGATATGTTCACCTCCATTCTGATAGATGATTGTTGGCATCACTTGTTGACTGTAATAAAAATAAAACCATAGGCGGCTTCAGAAAGTTGTAAAATTGTAACAGCGCCTTTTTTTTTCTTTATAAGACTTTGAGACTACTTTAAATTTGTCAACACTACTAGACTTTGTTTTTCATTTTTGACTAACTTCATTAACTACTGAAACTACATGAATGCATATTGACTGTAAACCAAGGGTGTCGGCTTCGGACACCTTGTGATTATTTGCATTGTGCTTTAGTCATCCAAGATGTATTCACAAATTGTCATCGTATGGTACTTAGAAGTATTATAGCTTAAAAAAATAATAAAAAACAATGCTGTGTACACTAAACTTATTGAAAGTGGTGTTGGTTGGAATAAGAACATTTGTAAGGTGTCTTGTGATAAACTTCCAAGAATTGTGTATTCGGTGCCATAAAACTCAACCTCATGTGTTGCTACTAGTTGGATTTTTACCTGCTGCCCTGGCAAAATATAACTTAATGGCACTTTCTGAAGGGACATTTTGGCATCAGTCATCTCCAGACTTTGTGGAATATGTACAGAATTAAACGAGAGAGAAAAATGTGTCGGTCTCTTTGATGACATTGGAAACTGCATGTGATTTTAATTTCATCAACCCAAAGACTTGACTTTTTATCAAATAGCAATTCTGAAACTCAAATGATGAGTTAACAGAGACGCAAACGTTCACGATTGGAAAGACTTAGCAATTTCTCTGACATGAGTTTGTGAGAATTGCACAAAGATCAAGAAGAATTGCCCCAAATCAGTTATAAAAATCAATCAGAATGTGTTACTGGAAAAAATCTTTTAATTATCAATATGAAACAACTTACGTTACATTAGTCTGGGAATGGTTGTCTCTCTGTGCCCTGCAATTGGTTGCGACCAGTTCAGGGTGTGCTAACCCCCACCACTCGCTCAATGACAGCGGGGATAGGCTGCAGCACGCCCGGGACCCCACCAGTGAGGATAAGCTCTGCAGAAAATGGATGGATGCTCATGTAGTTAGTAACAATGTACACATAAACAGAACAATATGTGAGCTTGCTGACATGGTGGACATTTCTGCTTCTATAAAATTTCATTAAGCACATGGCTGACCTTCACTTGCCACTGTGATTCTGGTGAGCAAGCAGACTACTGTTGGTATCAATATTTCATTGTGACCGAGTGAACCTGTTAGCTTGACAACATCCAAATTCGTCCAGGAACGGAACCGCCTATTGTCCCAAGAGTTGTGCGTGCACTGGAGCCAATCCCAGCTGTCTTTGGGCAGTAGGCGAGGTCACACCCTGAACTGGTTGCCAGCCAATCGCAGGGCACACATAGGCAAATGTTCACACTCAAAATCATATCTAGGGACAATTTCGAGTGTTCCGTTAACCTCCCGTGCGTGTTTTTTGGGAATGTGGAAGGAAACCGAAGTACTTGGGAGAAAACCCACCCAGGCACAGGGAGAACATGCAAACGGAACACAGGAAGGCCAGAGTCCGGATTCGAACCCTGGACCTCTATACTGTGAGGCGGACATTAGATTAGATTAGATTAGATATCCTTTATTTGTCCCACACTGGGGAAATTTACAGCCTTCAGCAGCAAGATTGTGGGTAGAAAGAAGAGAAAAGAAAACACAGTTCAATTAAGTGCAATATAAATACAAACATGGATAAGGTCAATAATTAAGTGCAATATAATACAATAGTCACAGTACTATTCACATATGTTGTCATATCATTTAAATAATTCTATGCTTTATTGATTTATTCATTTTTTATTCAGCAGCCTGACAGCAGTCGGTAGGAACGAGCGGCGGTATCTCTCCGTCTTGCAACGCGGGTGTAACAGTCTCTGACTGAAGGAGCTACCGAGTGCTGTCAGGGCTGGCTGGAGGGGGTGGGAGGGACTGTCCAACATAGCTTTTAGCTTAGCTAGCATCCTGCTGTTGCCCACCTCCTCCAGAGTGTCGAGGGAGCAGCCCAGGACAGAACCAGCCTTCCTGACTAGTCGCTCTAATCTCTTCCTATCCCGGGCCGAGATGCTGCCTGACCAGCAGACAATGCCATAATGGATGGCCGAGGCCACCACCGAGTTATAGAAAGTCTTAAGGAGTGACCCCTGAACCCCAAAAGACCTCAGTTTCCTGAGTAGGAAAAGTCTGCTCTGACCTTTCCTGATCAGGGTGTCCGTGTTAGTCGACCAGTCCAGTTTGTTGTTGAGAAGAACACCCAGGTACTTGTAGGAGGTCACCCTCTCTATGTCCATACCCTGGATGTTCATCAGTGCTGGTGAGGACTGTTGCCTGCAGAAATCCACAACCAACTCCTTAGTTTTCCTAGGGTTGATCTGGAGTTGATACTGCTGGCACCAGTCCACAAAGTCCTTCGTCAGTCGCTTGTACTCCCGATCGTCCCCCTCTGTAATGAGGCCAACAATCGCAGAGTCATCGGAGAACTTCTGAAGGTGGCAGTTTGGAGTGGCATGTCTGAAGTCCGAGGTGTAGAGGATGAACAGGAATGGAGCCAGAACAGTCCCCTGCGGCGCTCCCGTACTGCAGAGAAGCCTGTCCGACTCACAGCTCTGCACCCTTACGAACTGCGGCCGGTTTGTGAGGTAGTCTATAATCCATGCTGTGAGATGGTGGTCCACTCCGGCGTTCTGCAGTTTGTCCCTCAGTAGGTTGGGTTGGATGGTGTTGAAGGCACTGGAGAAATCAAAGAACATGATTCTCACAGTGCTCCCAGCCTTCTCCAGGTGAGACAGCACTGAGTGGAGGAGGTAGATAATGGCGTCTTCCACTCCGATGCCAGACTGATAGGCAAACTGCAGCGGGTCCAGTGCCGAGCTCACCAGCGGTCGAAGGTGAGCGAGGACGCTAACCGCTATCACCCATTGATGAAAGACAAAATGATGTTAGAAATATTGGTCTTTGGTTTCTGAAGACCGTGACTTCAAGTGTTTTCTAACAGCAAAAACTCTTTATTGCCAAAATCAATTACCTCAATCCGTTTTGTTTGAAATTGAGCAGCCGGCCCTTGAAAATATCTTTCTGCTCTCTGACCGGTTTGGTCAGAGCAAAACAATTTGACCAGCAGAACAACGTCTGTAGAGATCTGCATATGTGGATATTAAATAAGCCGGTGAGTAGAATGCAATTTGTCTGTTTTTGGAATGTTATTTGATAAAACAGCATTTCTGAACCGCACCAGATCATGTACGTGTGCTGTTATGTCGCGTTTTTAGAGAATCAGAGGTTGTCAAATTGGCTAAGCCGCTGCTGAAGGCCCAGGTACTCGGCGCGTGGCCTGCCGCTGTGGTTCAATAGGAC
>NW_017805531.1:727439-754970 GCF_001891065.2 Hippocampus comes | reverse complement strand
GTCCCCCTCTGTAATGAGGCCAACAATCGCAGAGTCATCGGAGAACTTCTGAAGGTGGCAGTTTGGAGTGGCATGTCTGAAGTCCGAGGTGTAGAGGATGAACAGGAATGGAGCCAGAACAGTCCCCTGCGGCGCTCCCGTACTGCAGAGAAGCCTGTCCGACTCACAGCTCTGCACCCTTACGTACTGCGGCCGGTTTGTGAGGTACTCTATAATCCATGCTGTGAGATGGTGGTCCACTCCGGCGTTCTGCAGTTTGTCCCTCAGTAGGTTGGGTTGGATGGTGTTGAAGGCACTGGAGAAATCAAAGAACATGATTCTCACAGTGCTCCCAGCCTTCTCCAGGTGAGACAGCACTGAGTGGAGGAGGTAGATAATGGCGTCTTCCACTCCGATGCCAGACTGATAGGCAAACTGCAGCGGGTCCAGTGCCGAGCTCACCAGCGGTCGAAGGTGAGCGAGGATGCTAACCGCTATCACCCATTGATGAAAGACAAAATGATGTTAGAAATATTGGTCTTTGGTTTCTGAAGACCGTGACTTCAAGTGTTTTCTAACAGCAAAAACTCTTTATTGCCAAAATCAATTACCTCAATCCGTTTTGTTTGAAATTGAGCAGCCGGCCCTTGAAAATATCTTTCTGCTCTCTGACCGGTTTGGTCAGAGCAAAACAATTTGACCAGCAGAACAACGTCTGTAGAGATCTGCATATGTGGATATTAAATAAGCCGGTGAGTAGAATGCAATTTGTCTGTTTTTGGAATGTTATTTGATAAAACAGCATTTCTGAACCGCACCAGATCATGTACGTGTGCTGTTATGTCGCGTTTTTAGAGAATCAGAGGTTGTCAAATTGGCTAAGCCGCTGCTGAAGGCCCAGGTACTCGGCGCGTGGCCTGCCGCTGTGTTTCAATAGGACACGTTTGGGGCCACGCCCACAATTAAGCCATTGATGACACCTGGTGCGGCGTGGCTTGTTGTTTCCTCATTAATCCTACCTGTGCAGCCGACTGTCTTTTAAATGGTCAGCATAGGAGAACTCGACTTTTTCTTTATGCAGTGCCTTCTTTTTTAGTTCCGATGGCGTGTCGAGAGCGCGGGGGCTCAAAGATTTTATTGTATGTTGGACTTTTTCTGCTTGCTTCCGGCACATTTTGCCAATGCTCCCGGCTGGCAGTTAAATCAAGACGGAATGCCCCGCCGATTCCAAGCAAACGTGACGTTTCCTACAGCGGGCGGCTGTTGATCTCCCAGCAGGTTGCCCCTCCGAACAAAGCCTCAAGTCACATCTTGGATGCGGATTCAGATTACCAAGGAGATATGGGTACGTATGACTATCCCGCCACCCCACCTTGCTACTAAAGTTTATTTATTTCACATGAGTTGGCAGCGGTACACTTCAAAATGCACTGAACAATACTTGGAGATTAAATTAAATGGGATATTTTGCTTTTGAAGTCCTTTTCACAAAAATCAAACTGCTTCAAAGGAAACATACGAGACATGCATTTGTATATAACAACCCCACCCCGTCTTCCTGCAAAGGGTGGGATTTTTACAAGCAAGCCAGTATGCAGGATGAACATTTTTCCAAAGCGGTGACACATCAGCTCATTAAAATGGATCCAAAGGTGGAATGTACGACAGACTCTATGAAACTTCAAGTCCAAGATGTTGCTTCCACTCCTGGATCGCTGATTTGGGTGGATAGGGGTATGTTTTCCGCTTTGGAATATTTCACCTCAAATGCAAAAAAATACTCAATTTCTCACTAATTCTAAATCACCTGTTAAATTGTAATTGTTCCCTAGGTAGCCTGGCTCCGTTGCCTCTATCCAAGCTGCCACAAAGCTGTGGTTACACCATCGGGGAAACGCAAAACGAAATGTTCTTGGTTACCCCTTATGATGGTTGTTTTGTCACTCTGGAGGTAAGATTGTTGATGGCAACTTGGCACTTTTGTTGCTATATTTCACAGCTTTCCGCAGTCACTTGGCAACAATGAGTTTTGTTAGGAAAGTTGGGAGCAGCTTTTGAAATGTGAGTAAAACGCATTAATGATGCAGCAGAATGATAATATAGATGTATAATTAAAAAAATAAATCTTAAAATTCTGAGGAAATATATAAAAATAATACACATTTTTAAACTAATGTAAAAAATAAAATCATATTAGTTTGGCTTGATGAAAACACTACGTCACTGGAAATTTGAATTACGCTAGTCTTGCAAGAATTTTTCATATTTGAGACTCATTTTTGTGATAACTTAGTTGATTCACTTATG
This sequence comes from Hippocampus comes, assembly GCF_001891065.2. Classification (NCBI taxonomy): domain Eukaryota; kingdom Metazoa; phylum Chordata; class Actinopteri; order Syngnathiformes; family Syngnathidae; genus Hippocampus; species Hippocampus comes. The sequence goes on along the minus strand of NW_017805531.1, from coordinate 752,684 downwards.
TTTCAAATGAAGAAAATGAACCTAGTATTTATTACTCTTACAAATACAACCAACAACATATAAGTAATCAATACAAAAATCTTATTTTGATTTCCTACTTGAACGATGCCACTGTGTCATGCATGCAAATATCATTTACAAACAAAACGCCTAGCGACACCTCCAGAAATGTGGTGCTTGCACTGAGGACACTAAAAACAAACACGCACACGATAATTTGGCAAAAATTGTTTTTCCAGGGGGATTCTTATGTGCTACCATTACTTTGGTGGGGTTTACCAATGAGGATGTCATGCCCTGTGACGAGACCTTCATCCAGCCCACCAATGGTCACATGCCATACAGAAGGCATGATTGTGAAAACGGAGTGGAGAGTCCCACTCTCTAGAATTAAAATAAATGGTGAGTTGCTATTTAATTTAGTTTTGCAGACCTACAAGTTATGGATTTTTTTTTTTTAAATCATCGCATATTATCCCAACAGTGAACGGAAAATGGGAGCTGATAAATTCTGTATTACATAAATGTGGGATCGGCGTAGTGGATCATGGTGAAGGTGTGGTCCTGTCTGTCAACTATGGTGCCTGTGTGGAGAAGAAGGTAAAGTTATTGTTTCCAGTTATTTTTAAAGTGTTTCAATGGTTGACATCTTTTTATTACAGGATGGGATGTACACTTTTGAATTGGCTGGTGAAGGAACAACTAAGATTTCATGTCCATCAATGGCCCCAGGTTTATCTGAACCGACAACAAGCCCAACACCCACAAAATTGGAACCACCAAACATAGGCTTGATTCCCTCACACTCATTCTATTATCCACCTTCAAGTCACTCCAAACCTGTGGTACCACCCAACCTCAGGCCTGTTGGAAATCCATTACAACCTGAATCCCCTTATGGTCACGGAGAGCAGCCAGTGAACCCTCTTGTACCTGTACGACCTGAAAATGAACCCAAACCTTCGCCGCAGTTTTCACAACAGCAAACGCCTGATACTCAATCCTATCTCTTCCCCTACCCACTTAATCCTACACCTGACCCTGTACAAAAGCCCCCGGCTGCTCCACATGAAACTGAAGTCCCTTCAGGTCACTTCCATAAACCATATTATCCATTCTTGCCAAACCCACGGGTGCAACCAGGTCAAGGAGCAAAGCCAGCCTCTCCTAACAATGCATTTTACCCTTTGCAAACAGCTGATGCCAAGCCTACGTCTTCCCAGCCAGAAAACCCAGAGGCACAAAAAGGTCGAGCTAGTCACCCACTCTATCCTTATCGCTATCCATTTTTCCCTGAAAATGAACCACAGCCTTCCCAACCGCAAGAACCAGGTGAAGTACACCAGCCTGTCAACCCCTTTCCTTCAAACCCCTTGCCAGGACCTGTACTTAAACGAAACAACAAGCCCATGCCAGTTCCACAACCGACTGGGAACCCTCTGGATCAAATACATCTGCCAAAATATCCGTACACCTATCCACGTTATCCTATGCGCAATCCTAAAATCCCAATTAAAAATCCAAAACTTGAGGTCCCTCCAGATCAAGTGCAGGAGCCAGGTTATCAGTATGCCTTTCCATACCCTTATCTACCTTTGCCCAATCCCAATGAACCAATCAAAACGCCTCTTCTTGATCCAGAAAACCCTGAGGTCCCTCCAGGTCCAGAGCATCAGCCACCCGAGTCATACACCCACCCAGTTTACCATATGCCCAGTCCTAATGAACCCACCAAAATGCCTAAACCACAAAAGACCGCGGTCACTCAAAGTCAAGTGGATGATCCAGTTGATCCATACCCATATCTGCTTTACCCTATGCCCAGTCCTGCAGAACCCACTAAAAGGCCGATGCCTAATCCACAAAGGCCTGAGGTCACTCCAGGTCAAGTGGATGAGCCAGTCAATCCATACCTCTACCCATATTACCCTATGGCCACTCCTAAAGAGCCCACCAATAAACCACTGCCCAATCCACCATACCTTGAGATCTCTGCAGGTCCAGTGGAGAAGCCAACCGATCCTTATCCATATCCACGTTACCATATGCCCAGTCCTAACGAACCCACCAATAAACAAATGCCCAATCCACAAATTCATGAGGTCACTCCAGGTGAGGTGGAGCAGCCAACTGATCCATACCCCAATCCTCTTTATCCTATGCTTAGCCCTCAAGAACCCACTAAAACGCCGTTGCCTACTCCACAAAAGCCGGAGGTCCCTCCAGATGCAGTGGAGCATCCAGCCAATGCGTACCCGCTTTACCCTACGTCCAGTCCTGGAGTACCAGCCAAAAAGCCACTGCCGGAGCAATGGCCATTCAAACCACAAATATCTGGTCCATTAAATCAGTCACCCAATCCATACCAGTATCCCTTTTACCTAAAGCCAGGTTCTAAAGATCCAGCCAAAAAGCCAATGCCAAATCCATGGCTAATTAAGCCTCGGCAGCCCAAGGTCCCTCATGGGCATTTCAAGCAACCATCTGATCCATACCCATTTCCACGTTATCCAAGGCCCAATCCTAAAGAACCAGCCAAAACTCAAATGCCAGATCCATGGCCGTTCAAACCACCAGACCTTGGAGTCGCCCATGAACAAGTGAAGCAGCCATCGAAACCATACCTCTTTCCGCCTTACCCTCAACCCAGTCTAAAAGAACCAGCCAAAAAGCCAATGCTGGATCCATCGCTGTTGAAACCTGCCGCTCCACTGGGTCATGTGGAGCGGCCAGTCTACCCTATCTGGCATGAAAACAAACTACGTGCCAAGCTTGACCAGCCCCCAGCACTTTCACTTCCTCAAAGTCCGGTCCAGCAGCCACACAATCCCTACCTGGTTTACCCTATGACTAACCCAGAATTGCCCCAAAAGCCAATACCTTTACCACACCCACCAGACTCCCCACCGAAACCTGAGGTCCCTGGGAATACTTATTGGCCTCTGGAACCTCACACACCTGTCAAACCACCGGCAACACATGTTGACACTCAGAAGCCTAAAGTTGAAAAATCTGCAACCATCCAACCTCTAGAGGGTAAGATGCCTCATCCACAATGGCAGCAGTCTGTAACATTACCCCCAGCCAAGGAACCACAACAGGCTACTCCTCCACCACCGCAGCACACTGATGGTGCTGTGGTCCCGCGGGGCTCAGGTGGTTGCGTTCAACTTTGTGCCATTGGGTTTTCAAGTTGCTGCCCACAAATTACTTTTCATCAGCATCTTTATCTCGCATCTCATGGACCATCTGATAAAGTGACAGGTGTGGTCTCACAAGAATTTCCATTTGTTGCTTCCTGGGCCCATTTTGGACCTAGAACTCACATAGGTCATACTTTGCCTGATCAAAAACCAGATGAAGAAAAATATAATCCAGAGACAGCCTCAGACTCTCTTCCCAATAAAAATCAACCATATCACCAGGCCCCAGGTGTCAATTCTGATTTCTTATCAGGAAGTATCCCATACAAGGAAGCAGCTCCTCGAAGAGAAAGTTACCCTTTTTTGGGTCCTAATCCTAATTTGCAGTATTCCAGTTTGCCATATGAGATGAGTCCAAATTTACCACCGAGCATATCAACTCAAGATATGCCCCTCGGGGTTCAGAATTCATTTTACATTCCTGTAAATCAAGAGGCACAAAACAAGCACTCCAAAAAGCCCAACGACTTATTCAGGGGCTTCAATTATTGGCCTCGTCTGAATGGCAGGTCTCCACTCGCCCCGTATCTGGAGCAGCGGAACCCAAATGGTATGACAGCACCTAGAGCGTTCTCCTTTGGATCTGATTGGCCTTCCCATCTTGGGGTCGAGGAGGACCATGGCCCCTTGTTCCCTTACTCCATGCTTAACGATGCTAAATCAACAAAAAACACTTCATTCACCCAGAATTTGAGACATTCATCCCATCGGAAGAAGCACAAAAAGTCCTCCACGCGTGATCCGACTGGGCGTTTGTCGGAACCAAAAGCATATATACTGCTCCAGCGTGGTCCACCAGGTAAAGAGGCCAGAAGGTCTCCAGAGTCCCCAAATAATTTCAGGGTTCTTCCTAACCAAGATGTCCCAGGCCAACATCTTGGGAAGCCTCTTCATCTTGAACACGTTAGCACCAGGAATTTAAAATCTCTCCTTGAAGGACTGTTCAAGTCTTCTCAGAATCACTTTCAACCAAGAAAATCTCAAACCAATCCAGCACTTGGTCCTGGATCAAAAGAATGGAGTTCAACAGACACGGTATGTCAGTTTAAAGATTGAATTTCCTCTCATGATCTTGCAACTGATCTTGCTTGTTTCTTACAGGATTGGACCGTGGCATTGAAAGAGAGGGTCACGAGCTAAGATGACACGCATGAATTGCAAATAAATGTTTGACTTTACCTGTTTTTTGTTTGTCATCCCTGGAGGTTGAAAAAAAAGGATCAAGCCTACCTAGAACTAAAAAGTACAGTTCTGTTTTCAAATGTACAGTGTGAAAAGTATTCAAAATAGATTCTCGAGAAAAGTAAAGGTATCTGAAAACTCTAAAATGCTATATTTTATAGTATTTTATTTCCCACCACTGATTTACATTGGAATTCAAGGAGACTTGCTTTCAATGTCGGTCATTTGGTCTGTTTTGTATTAATGGTCACCTTTGAATTTGTCATACCTCCAAATGTGTTCAACTAGTAGAATGTGGGTGTATATGCGACATATGAATTTGAGCCATGATTCAAATAGTATTTCAGAATTCTTTATTACAATAAAATGTCTTTTTTTTTTCTTCAGTCTGACACGTCAAGCCAAGGAGTAATGTGCTTAAATGGCAACTTTACAAATGTATGGAAATAAAGATGTGAGTTATACATGGAGCCAGTGTTTTTAGAAGTAATCCAGGTTATGAAAGTACATGATGGAACATTTTTTAAAAGAATCGGACTCTTCCGGGGCATGGTGCTATCAGGAGAACTGGGTCTGTAACTGTGGCAGGGGCGTCGGGTACGTCTCTCTTAACCACGGCGACGGGAACCTCTCCACTGACCGAGGCGGATGATGTGTCAGCAGTTGGAGCGGGTGCTGTAGCATTCAAGACTGCAGGGGTGGCGACAGACACCACTTCGGCAGATTCTGATGCCGACTCGGACGACAGAAGGCCGGTAGCGTGTGGATCATGGAGAGAGGTCAGTTTATGGTGTCTTAGACCATGCTTTCTGGTCATGTTTTGTGTGTGCACGTGGACCCTTGGGAATATATGAGAACCCCCAGTGCTGTTTGCGTCTTGGGGAGGCACCTGAAGAACATGCATCAGCAGAGTAAAAGTTATTTCTTATGCATTCCAGGTTCACCCTGAAAGCCCGTCATTTCTAACTCTTAGTGAGTAGCGTCCGATCCCGTAGACAAGACGACTGTATGACTCACCATAACGGAAAACATCTTGCAGTCAACTGTGTGGGCAGCTCCCAGGCCTTTGGCAGTGCAAATACCGCGACTCTGAGACAGACAGTTTGGACATGTCAAACCGCTCGTCTCGATCTTGTGATGTTTAAAAAAAAAAAAGTTGGCCCACAAGCTTTAAAAATTGAGTAAACTTCTTGGGAGAGGTAGAAAAGCCACATGACAGAAGAGCCTTCAGGTTTCATAAAAAAACCATTTGAGAGAATGTCAACAGTTCAATTTACCTTTGTGGCAAACTACTTCTGCACCAATCCCCGATAGCTATCCAGTTTTAACAAAACGGGCGTACTCAAATGATTCTAACCCATTTCCACTTATTTTCTAAAAAAAAACAAAAAAACAATCTTCAGATGACATAATGCTGCACAGGCAATGGCAGGGGTGGAATTTTACAATACTCAAGACAGTAAAAGCATTCAAGAGTTAAAGTATTACCTCAAGCTACTTCCAACATGTGATATTGGTTAATGGGTCATAAAAAGAAAAATGAAATTGTCCATATTTGAATTCACGGGGTTTTACAATATGCTAACATGATCTCCTAATTTACCCAATATGAAATCTGGGCTGTTTAATTGAACACAAACATATCTTTCTGTTCTATGATAACAAATGGACATGCAGGTTAATTGCACCTACAGCCATTTACTGGAAGAGCATTTAATTGTTCTGTCTGCCACAATACCTTCGCTGGCAAAGATAAGTCAATTATTCTTACATTATTATGAAGTGAAATGTGATCGTTTCCTGCGGGGCCACTGGTTGGTTTTCACCGCTGTGGAGGGTAACTTATCGAGAGGCCCACTTTGTGTACTTACAGCCATGACATCATTCAGCGGCACACAGACATCATCGGTGCAATTAGCCTCAGCGATCACATATTCTGCCAGATAGCGCGGCCCACCAGAGACAATCTGAAAAAAACGATTCAAATGTTTTCAGCCTCAGCAGGTTGTCACACAAAGCAATAGACCCACATGCAGCAAAGCATGTGGAAAAAAAAAAAAAGCGCGGGGACTCACCTGTGTCGACATCCTTCCAACCTCAAGCAGAGAGTATGTTGTGTTGACTGTGTTGTTGTTGAAGGTAGCCAGAGAGGCGTGCACAAAGTTCAGGGCTGTGGTATCGTTCAGCGGAAGTAGAGTAGGACAGCCCAAACAGAGGTCCTCTGTTGATTCTAAAGCCCATCATAGAAAAAAATACCAATATAATATAATTTACATACCAATGTGCCGTAAAAGTGTGGGTTCATGTCGAGACACGGCGCACACACACACACACACACACACACACACACACGGTGTCAGAGTTTACCTTCAGTCTTACACTTGAAGGCTGTGACAGTCAGCACTCCTCCAACCCTTTTCATAACCACGTCACAGTCTCCTTCTACTGACTGATTTTAGACACAAATCAAACAAGTCCAAAACCTTGAGAGCAATGCAGAATATGTGTTACGATTGCTCAAGGCTGCATTTGGTTTATACTTACGGTGAGCGCTTTGGGTCGGACTGTGCAGTTAGCAACAGGAGTGGGGTCCAACACGTGACAGTCCGTCTCCAGAAGGTCCACTTCAACAACATAGATGTCATCTGCATTGGGCTAGGACAAAGCAGACATTCTGTTAAATTACTTGGAAAAAAAATAAAGGAAAAAAAAATCTTACTTCTGTCTATACCAGGTTTGTCCAAAACTTTGTGGCCCGCTGCACATGCATATTAAAAATAAATTAAACCTGCATCAGATGTGTGTATGTATGTATGTGTGTGTGCGTGTGTGTGTGTGTGTGTGTGTGTGTGTGTGTGTGTGTGTGTGTGTGTGTGTGTGTGCGCGTGCATATTTTTTGGGGGGGGTGAGATTTTTAAATGTAAAAAAGCATATCAAATGTATGTATTTATTTTAGATAATTGCAGACTAAAGTGTCAATGTCTTTTTAAACTCAAAATAAAAATAACAATATGTAGGAATGGATAAATGTCACATTTGTTGAAAATATTGTTGAAATATTTTTTTCACTGCAATTTAAAAAAGTGATTGCTTTATTCAAAATTGTACAATTGAATGTTACAAGCTATCAAACGTTCTATTTAAAATTCTTTTTAAATGAGAAAGTGAATTGAAAATTTGTCACATGATTTTCTTTGATCTGAAATAATTTTGAATGTTACAAATGATCATGCAATCTCTTTAATTTCATTTTTGTAAATATATGTCACAAATACTTCAAATAAATCTCGTAAAAGTTGTATTTGCTTTGTCATCGATTACACAGAGGTAAAATTGAGACTGTGTTTATTTATTTCAATGTTGTGTGACCCTTGCGAGCCATACCTGTTCTCCTCCATCATTTTTTTCTTCTCGAAATTTAATTAATCTCATCATGGAAAAGTTATTCTGCATCCAGATCCAACTGTTTTTACTGTGTGTCGCCGGCTTACCTTGGTGAGGATCTTGATGTCCTCAATCCTGTTTAGTGCATATTTGTAGCCATGAGCATGCTGACCATTGAGGTAGTCCTGAGCCGCGTATGCGGCTTCTTCCGCCTCGGGAGAGTCACACTCGGGCTGGCGAACACCAAGCTGAGCGCACCCGAGCGCCAGCAGTCCCAGGACCACCGCGATACTGAGTCGGTTCATGTCTGTGCACAAGGAGGAGGAAGATGCTGAAGAAAAGAGGGAGACCTCACGCGGGCTCCAGCGTATATATAGCACTTCAAACGGGAAAACAGCCAAGTCAAACAAGTTCTGTCATTCCTTTCGCGTCACGTGTGGGGTGGTGAACCTGCGTGCCGCGAACGGTGAGATCAATAGTACGAAAAAAGCTTGGGACTTTGTCACCAGTTTTCATTCATTCATTCAATTCATTCAAGCAGACAGAAAGTGGATTTTATAGGTGTGAAAAAAATAACGGAGTAAATAAGTTAGCTTGTGGTATCTTGCAAAATAGTCTTTTTTGTTTTTGTTTTTTTTTCTAAATGAGGTGAGTCCACATGTTCAGAGGAGTGACACTTTGGTGACACTGCCCAGTACAGACAGCTCAGACTCCCATTCCGAAATTACCACCATAAAAATCAAGGGGTATCGTGTAATTCTCAAGGCAAGGTATCGGGGTACTTTTCGACTATTGGTCGACTGTTCAGCACTGCAAGTGTGTCGATTTGAAAAGAATCACTTGTGTACCACTGTCCCATCACCGCTGAGCTATTTTTTAGAACACCCCCTTTGATATTCGATGCCTTTATGTTGAATGAACGTGGCATCGATCATGAAGCGCAACCTGAAATGTTTGCTGAATGTAAAAAAAAAATATGAATGGAGTGCAAGTACAATGCACACGCCGAGGACAGACTCCGAGCAGGGTCCCTCACTTATCAGTGGATTGCTCAATCAAAAGGATGTTTGTCATGAGGTGCTTATTTGAGGAGAGGAGCGCTCATCGATTTCCAGACCAACCGGATTCACCGTGTACCATGCAGCAGAGGTTTCAACTCAGACCAGATCATCGTTATTCCAGTGTTTTTGTTTTGGGGTTTGTTGTAAACATTTTGTCATGTCAAGTGTGTTCTTTTTGTGTGATAAATATTAAGAAACTGTGGAAAAAATTGGGGGCAAAAATATTTTGCGTTAGATTTTTAGGATAATTAAAACTAAAATTGGCATGCTCATTCCAAAACATAAATAACTACCTAGGATTGAATGTGTGGGGTCTGAACAACTGAATATTAATTTGTTGTCTGGCTGAAGTAAAACTTGGACTTTTGTTCTCTACATTTAACAGGGAGTTTGTTAACAGAGCAAACAGGAATGATTTGCTGGTCTATTCTAGGTCATTCAGATGTTACTGACCCTGGTGGGGCACTGAGAGTGTGCTGTGGTGTTTCGATCCTATTTCTTACATCATAATCAATCAGTTTTTTTTTGTGTGTTTTTTATTGTTCTTGAGCCATCGTCAATGAATGATTTTTTTTTTTTGGTGGGGTGGTCCAATGGAACAAAATGAAACATAAAAAGAAAATAAACAATGTATAATAGCCCGAATAATGTGCAATTTGGTGAATATGTTTGGTATACCTCCCAAAAAGATGAACATTTTAAAGTTGGAATGATCTGAATTGGTTCGAGAAATGTGGAAGGAGGAAGTCAATGTATATAATATTTCTCTTAATTGGGGAGTTTTACTGTGAAAATGTGGGATCTTTGGGGAATGTGATGAATAGTTCCATATGTGTCTTTAATAAATTGAACAGTTTGCGGCCTTGAATCTGTCAAGAAATGTAGAAGGAGAAGTTATGTAAAATGTCGTCTAATCCGGGAATGTTAATGTGGAAATGAGGGAATATTTGAAAATGTGAGCATTCTATAAATGTGTTGAAAAATCATTTATTCAATCAAACAAATGTTATTTGTTAAGCGCTTTTTGTATGTAAGAATGCAACTCAAAGTCTTTCACAAAAATCACTCCCCTACCCACCGCCAAAGCCCACAAGAACGCAAACATGCATTCGCAAACATGCACGAGATAAACGGGGAAAGAGCGATGACCTAAGGACCCGAGGCTGATCAACAGTTTGAGGATGAAATGGTTGAAAAATGCCATTCGTTTGAATGAAGACGCTGAATGCTTCATTGAAGCATTCTCAGAGCAGCAAAGGTCCTCTACCCAGAAGAAGGGATGTTGACACAGGAGCAAGACGGTTTTTTGATGGACCAAGAACTGTAAAAGCATGATTCAGTACAGGAGTAAAGAGTTGAAAGAATTGAAGAGAGATCCTAGTTATTGGAACTTGAATACAAACGTAGACGTGCGTGCAGTGGGGAGAAGAACTGTAAAGGATGCTTAGAGAGGCAATTGGAAATCTTTTTGTAACTCAGTGGGAAGGGACACTGATGTGGATCAAATGTGCAAGGTTAATAGAAAAATGAACGGAGTAAAGAGATAATAAGGTGATGCAGTCTTAGATGATGGGGAAGTAATAGCAATAAGGGAAAACGAGACAGCCGAGATGCTTGTTAAACATTTTGTGAAAGTTCATAGTTCGAGTAATAGTTTCGCGACAAACCTGTTTCACACTCATTACCAGTAGATGGCGACAATGCACCTAAACGTTTCTTACCAAATTCACAAGAAGAAGCCGATGATGACATCATCAACATGCGACGCCTGATACCAGCGTTCCATGCTTTTCTTTTTTGGTCAATGTGGTATTAAACATTTCTGTGAACTCCACGCGTAACGGTAAGTTAGAGCGGCTCTTTTTTTTTTGTTGAAAATAATGTTAGCAAAAATACTTACTAGGTAAACGTAAATGTAACGGTGCATACATCTAGAGTACGTAAATATAGCGGTGCATACATCTAGAGTACTATTACGACTGTGGTACGTCGTGTTTTTCACACGATGCTGTTCACTTTGCATAACCCGCGTTCGCAGACGTTTTGTTTGTGAATCAAAACGTCACCCCCTTCTGGTATCTTGTCAATTGTTGTGGTAAATTGGCTTTCACTTTTATCGCGCTTTTCTGCACTGTCTTCCCTTCACCTACTGATGATGCAGTATCGGGAGCAACTGGGTTTCAGTACCTTGCTCAAGGACACTTTGACGTAATGACAAGCGCTGAGGATTGAACCAACAACGTTCGGATTGGGAGACAACCACCCGATGCATGCCACCCTCTGTTGATGGATGTGTATATATCCAAGTAATCATGAAACAAGCTGTCCTCACTCTGCTGCTGAAAAATCAAACCACCAATCCCTGTTAGATTTGTGTGTAGTCCAACCATTCTGCTTAAGGAATGTCTTCTAAATTTTTTTTAGCGGAGAAGGAACTTTGTTGTTTAATACGAGCATACGTGGACGGCAATTTTTTATGGCTAAAAAAAAAAAACAACCTAATTATATTTTGCAGAAGATGTTAAGAATCTAAACTCGATCATTGGTAGATGGACAGATTTTCAACTGAACAATGTGACATGAGCATGTGTGTCAGGCAATTTATATGTTTATTCTGTTTTACAGGAGATGCTCACAATGTGCACATGTCGACTGGAGAAGGTGCCAGAATCAGTGAGGTGAACACAAGCATCTCTGATTTAACCTTTTTTTTTTCTCTGAGTTCAAATATTAACACAAGCTTGAGCTGGGTGTATGAATGGCATCGATAAAACACAGACATTTCCAACCAAGCAAATTGCCAGGTTATCTCACATGATCTTTATTGGAGGTGGGTGTGGAACAGATACCCCAGGATAAACTGAGGTTCATTGTATTCTAAATTTCAAACGATTAAAAAAAAGACTCTACTCTCATATTCCCCTCTCCAACTCCTCCAGGTGTACTGGATAAAGAACCCCCAACACAAAGTGAAGTACCACGAGTAAACAAGCGAATCCATGCCTTCAATGAAGGGAGTTTCACATCTCTCCAGGCGGGCCAAGAGACGTCTGTATTGTCAATTGCAGCTGTGGATGTGGCGGCAATGGAGAGAGAAGTGCTTTGGGAGTTTTATGAGGTGCAGAAGATTGGTGCAAATCAGGCGCTACAGATCGTGCCTCAGCATCGGGGCACAGAGAAGTAAAAAAAACTTTCACAGGTGCCCTTCACCAGTTCAGGGACAATCGCAAATGAAGACATCCACTTTTGAGTCAGACCTCGGACATGCTAGCAAAACAACACATTTTTCGGCAAAATCCGACTCTCCCTGCACCGTCCCACAAACCACAAGCACGGCGCCAGAAAGCATTGCAGAATATGCATTTGCAAATCCTTCGGAAGTAATACTCACTGGGCTGGATCCTCATGTTACGAAACGAAGAAAAGGTGTTTGTGAGCAGAAGCTTGCTGGTGACCAGTCAGGACGATGCACGGCTGCCCATCAAGAAATACTTGATGCCAAAATCTCCAGCAAGAACAAAACACCCCCTCAAATTGAAGTTGGCCTCTCAGAACTGACAGACCGTATCGATGGTATGAATTATGTATTACTATTATTTTTTTAAATATTTATTTTCCAACTGGCTTTGTGAATAACATATTCTGTGTTTGTAATCTCTCTAGAATATCTCGGTGACTTCTTCACTATGTACGGAACTTTCATCCCTCTACAGAAAAGCGATGTGTTGAGCCACCTGGAGAAAATGTTCAACGCCGATTTCACTGACAGGTGAATGTCCGAGAACATTAAAAAAAAAAAAAACGGGGCTGGGGGACTGGGGTACATTCTGATAAAGACACACGTGTTATCCAAAGAATCATTCTTCTGCACGCACAAAATCCCAAATGTGCTTACATTTGCTCTCGTGATTTTTATTTTATTTTTTTGCTGACTTTCACATTGTTTTGTCGTTTTTTGTTTTTTTTTTCAGGCGTTGGGTCAATTTGTTTCGATGGGTTTTAAGGAGGCGCAGCATCTCCGTGTTTTTTTTTTTTTTTTTTCCCCCCTGCCGTACAGATTTACCGTGACGTTCACTGATGCCGATGATCACGGGTGTTGCGTGTCATTCATTCTCGCGCAGGAGAAATTTCATCTCTGAGTTGGTCCAACGTAGAATCTCTCCAGCGCTTTGGAATCCTGCTCCCTCCTTCCGGGTGGTCTTCAAAAAACACACCCTGACACTGGATGATTTGTCCACGCTGGCCCATCAAAATTGGCTCAATGACCAGGTTTCATGCGCAACAGCATCTCCACTTTGATATTACCGAGCAGAGCAACGCTTGCGACCTTCTTTTTTGTTTTCTCTTTCCTCCTCCTGTAGGTTATAAACATGTACGGGGAGTTGATTATGGAAGCTGCCCAACACAAGGTAATCGGACACATTCCGGGTTTGCTTCCAAGCAAGAAAATGCAAAATATTGCACCGGAGCTCGGAAGTGTTGCCACTAAATGAATTTTAAGAGGCGACGAAAGATGGCGGCTGTTCTTTTCTTCGATTTGCTGCTACTTGCTTCGTGATTGCCTGCGTGCTGTTTATTTGTCATTCCCAGGTGCATTTTCTCAACAGTTTCTTCCACCGACAGCTCATGACCAAGGGTTATAACGGTGTTAAGAGATGGACAAAGCAGGTACTTGTTCTTCATGCAGCCCATCTTTCAGTGGAGCATAGCGAATGCCCCCTGTTGGGGATTCATGTTTTCCTATTCGGTGTGATTTTAATTCGAAAGAGACTCCAGTGAGCCGTTAACACTTGAATATGCTTCCAAACTCATCCCACAATATTCCCTTTCAAAATAAATCGCTGACTGATGTGTGGACTTTTTAAAAAAAAAAAAATGCATGAGAAGTGCGACGACACCTCTTCGCAACCCGTAAAGGTACCAATTACTGCTTTCCTATTCCCCATTTAGATTCTTTGACTCTGTGATTTGTAGATCCAGTGGTATCTTTTGTACGTTTTGCCCGCGTCACAAGTCATCACTCAGGCGTTTTGTGTTGCCAGCCAAAGTCGAATTTCTTTGACTGACTGTTTATGCCGTAGCTTTGTACCCTTTACTGAAATTTCCGAAGATGGCACCAGTGCCTTGTATAAACAGGAAAGTTGTAAATAATCATGTCTGGGAGGTACACTGATACATGTCGACTAAAGGCTTACATTTTTGCCTGTCTGGGAGGAGCGAAGTTTAGCCTGGGTTGTTGGTGGAACTAACGGAGTCTTGACGCGCGTGCATCTTATGCGTTTTGACAAAATCAACCTTCCTCTCCATCCATATATTGTAATGTTGTAAGATGAATTTGAAATCATTTTCAAGTGTTTCAGCATCATAGTTTGTTGGATATTTATGGTTTGAACAAAAAATATAGGCAATTACATAGATTTAAAAAACTGTCTATTTTAAGAGGGGCGTTTTACTGACTTACCAGACTCCTATAAATTTTATAGGGGGTTGACTGTAAAATAAATATGAATAAAAAAAAAACCCAGATGAGACTGACTTACAAAAAAGGGTATTTGGAACGTCTGTTGAGTATCGATTGTCCCTGGGCGTCTTTCTGCCAAATCTGCAGGTTGATTTGTTCTCCAAGAGTCTCCTGTTGGTACCCGTCCATCTGGAGGTTCACTGGTGTCTCGTAACCACAGATGTCGTCAGAAAGAAAATCTGTCTCTTTGACTCTCAACGGAATGCGTTGCACAAAGTTGCACAGGTAAATGCCACTTTTGCGTGTTGCCGCTCCCCGCACTGGCACCATAGGGTGGACTCCACGTATATTTGCGTCCCGCAGAACATCCTCAAGTACTTGACGGCGGAAGCGAGAGAGAAGCAACGCGCGTCTTTCGTCAATGGTTGGACCGTGTCATTAGATGAGGTATACCGTCGTCTAATAGCCGGTGCGAAAACGGGGCCGAGAATTCTACCCGCCGCCTAAGTATGCGATTTCTTTTTCAGAACGTCCCACAGCAAACCAACGAGAACGACTGCGGCGTTTTCGTCTTGGAGGTACTTTCCCTAGCGCGGTACTCTTGACCATGTCGGCCCAGATATTCAAATCAAAAATCCCCTCCCGTTTTTTTTGTTATTGTCGTCCTCAGTATTCCAGATGCCTTGCCTTGGCACAGCCGCTCTGCTTTTCACAGAGAAACATACCAAAGATACGCAAGCGAATCTATAAAGAGCTCTGTGAATGTAAGCTCCGTGAAGAGGCTCAACAATGACATTCTGTCCCTCCTCCCAAAAAAACGTTTGGGATTTCCAGGTGAAATTTCTGAATATCGGGATAAAAAAGAAATCCACCTTGATTTGACTTTCTCAAAAAAATTTTTTTTATGTTCAAACAGTGCACGTGTTTCTGAGAGTGGCTTCAAATTTTCATGCCGTTGCAAGAACGTTCTTTTTTTTTTTTTTTATGTTCAAACAGTGCACATGTTTCTGAGAGTGGCTTCAAATTTTCATGGCGTTGCGAGAACGTCTTCCGCCGCGTGCCGTTTTGTCAAGGACATATCCTGTTTCCGAGAAACTTGACGTGGAGCGGCATGACGGTCAAAAAGCTTCTCAAACCGGCCTTCAACTGAAGTTGCAGGTGGAAAAACTTTGCAATGGCGAGGCCACAGACAGCGAGAAGTGGCCAATGAGCTTTGACTTTGGCCCAGGCTATCATCAGGAAGAGTCACGTGCGTTCAAAAACTTCCACCTGACTTCACCCGAGAAGCTGATGGTGCATTTTAAGTTCAGGCTAAAATTGCACTCGGAATACCCAAATCGCGGAACTCTTTTTTTGAGTCTGCAGATTTCTCATTCGAAGTGATCGTCGCAGTTGCGGCTATCCGTACAGCAGTGAACCCCGAAGTGGATCTCGTCATTGGTCGCAATTTCCAGGCGGAGCCCTCATGCTAACGTGATTGCTCTCTAAACCTTATTTAGCAATAGGCACATATTTAGAATAAAAATCTCACATTACACCAACAAATGAAAACTTGACCAAATCATGTACACTGAAATCATACCGATCTCATCTGAATTTACTCATGTTAAATTTGGGCCCGATTACTCCTCACTGATTGATGGCTTTGATATTAAAATAGCATCAGATGTTGACAAAGGTGCTTTTCCTGTTTGACTTGACCAAGTGAGCCTTTCTGTACTCTCACAACTGCCTATTGTTAAAGTTCCTATATTTTGGGGTTATTTCCTGTTTTTCCCGTTTTTGTTTTTTTTATCAAGTGTGCATCTTTTTACAAAGAATAAACTAAACTGTGCTTCTTACGGCATACAACGGTGTATCTGCAACAGCAGACGGCAGAATAGAGTATTTTCTTGTATGGAGAAGTGGACTATGAACTCTATAGTATTTATTTTTTTTGTTGTTTGTAAAATGTTAGACCGAATGTTACTACAAAATTAAAATGCATTTACATGGAGCTTCACAACATTTATTTTGCTTTCCGATCAGGGACACTGAGCAAGGAATGCGATCCACCAAGGTCTTTATTGAGTTCACAACAATGGGACGGTTTTAGAAATATTCTTGCTCTAAATTCTCTTCTGGCTGTTAACTTTAATGTCGCTGAACAGTCGAAATGTGCTTTGATCAGAAAATGGTGCTCGGCATTCAAAATGAGGAGCTAAGGCACAAGACCCCCCACCCCTCCCCCCTGTGCTTTTCCTTGTGATTAAAATCATGAAAATGAAATGTAGGACACAGAATATAATTGTCATTCGTAGATCAATCTTTTCAAATCGATATTCTGCCATTTACAAACGATGAACCCGAGCCTCCCAAGAACAGCGGCGATATGAAGTGCTAAAAAACATCTAGTGAAATCAGAAGTTGTATTTTTGTGTGAAAAAAATATTCCGAGATTTTATTTTAAGGCCTTTTCACCCAGCCCCAAGGTTCTTGTCCCCCTCCCCCGCTCTTTTGTGTTTGCATTTCATTCCTTTTAACTACGTTTGTGTACCAATGTGAGCTAATCGTTAACCTGGAACCCCCACTCGATTTCGGGCTCGTCATCCAAGCGTATGATGAGGTAGGACGCTAGCTGGAACAGGTTCTGCCACAGGCCCAGGAAGACGTAGATATAAAAGTCACTGACGTCTATTTGGCAGTGGATACCCGAGTAATTCAAATCGCACACGCACTCAAATCTGTTGACGTAGTTGAGGCAGAATCCTCCGTTCATGCACGGGTCGGAGGCACACTCGTCCACGTCCTTTTCGCACCTGCGGCCGAAAGAAAGAATAGAAGGACAAAAGTATCACGGAAAATACGTCGTTTCCCAACTTTTATTGATCAGCCTTGGAGCAGCTCTTTGTATTTCTGGCGCCCCCGTGTGGATTCAATTAGTCCAACGTAGGCGAGGAACAAAAACTGAAATTCTGCCACCGCCTTACCATTGTCCTGAGAATCCAGGGAGACAGAGACAATTGTCGTCCACGACTGAGCAATTCCCTCCATTAAAGCAGCTGAAGTTCCATCTCGTACCGCTACACTTTGACACAGGCAGCAGAGGAAGACTTGACAGACCCCAAGAGAGAGAGAGAAAAATAAAATACAAACAACATTTGAACATTTCATATCTCTTGTGGAGTAGTTACTTCTCGTGTCCCCCAACCTTTATTGAGCCAAGGCGATTACTTTGCACTCAAAAAAATCTTCCAGAACACGGCAAAACAAAAATGTCACACAAACAATATACTGTCTATAGTTTATACATACTGAGGCGGCGGTCGTGCAAGAGCATTTAATTGTTGTGCTTGTCATTTTATGTCACTAGCATAGATACATGAACGAAGATAGATTATTTGTGGTAAATTACAAAGTGAAAATGGCCATTTCCCATGGTACGGCGGTTAGGACAGACCGTTCTGAAAGATTAAATGCAAATGTGTTGTACGTACTTGTAAAGTTAAATACAACTGAACTGTACCTAAAAAAAAAAAAAAAATGAAGTCATTAATGTTGAGGCACTTACGGGTTTGTTTCGATGTACCAGGGGATCTCTGGAATTTTCACACTGTAAGAGACATGTTTTTCGTCAGTAAAAGATGTTTTCAGCGGCATGGGTGCCAAATTCAATATCAGAATGCCGTCTTTCGACTCATGGGGCCGCATAGAACATATTGCAAACATTTTGGGGTTGACTTCCCCTCTAAGAAAAGAGTCTGCTGAGTTACAAACGTCATCAATGAATTGAGGAAAAATCAATAGAAGTTAAGGTGAAAGAATCACTTTTGGGTATTTATTTTTATGACTGTCAAATGTAAAAATTGATCAAATTTGACCTGAGTAGTATGTCAGGGTTAAGCTGGATATTTAAAAACATCCTCAAATGGCTTCCCATACATGTTGAAATTTTGGTCTTATTGATGATGAATAAGAACTCACTTGCAATATTGGCCCGTCAGGTTCTGAGGGCAGAGGCATGAGTAGTTCTGAACTCCTTTGAGGCATGTCGCACCATTGCTGCAATTGCTATTCACACACAAATCCACCTCCATCTCACACTGCGCCCCGGTGAATCCTTGCTCACACTCACACCGGTACCCCCCAGGAGTGTTGCGACAGTTTCCATACACGCACGGCTTGGCCACGCAGGGGTCGCTCGGTTCTTGGCACAACGACCCGCTCCAAGTGGACGGACAATTGCAATGATGCAGGTCAAAGAGATCCTCACACAAACCCTGATTCTGACAAGGGTTGGACGCACACACGCTCGCCCCCCAGCAGCCGTAGTGCGGATGGGCGTTGACGTTCAACTGCGAAAACTGCTCTTCCTGAGGCCTGAGAAGCTTCAAGTCTGTGTCCAAGTGAAAAGGAAGAAGAAGGCCTCCGATTTCCACAGGAGCCAAACATCCGGAGAAACTCACCGGGGAGTCCAAGCTCAGCCCACCAATGAAAATGTCTGTTCCCTCCAAAAGAAAATCCAAGTCTGCAACACCTATAAAGATTTCTTCTGTATTTCCATCCACATTTATGATCCACTTAGAGGCTCGATCGTGCACGCCGAGGCTCACAGAGTGCCACTCTCCGTCACTGACTGGACGCTCACTCTGTACGGAGGAATTGTCGTGTTCCACTCCAGCCGAGTGCTCGACAACCACGCGGGAGTCCCGAAGGGAGACGGTGATGTATTTGGAGCCCCTTTGTGCATGCAATATGGTGGCAACGGTCTGTCTTGTGCGGAAACCGAGAGACACGCTGGTGACACCGACTGTGCGGTTGTTGTTCCTATTGTTCCGGTAGTGCAAAATCGCACTTTCTGGACGAACTGTTACGTTAGAAAGACCTGTAGAAGGAAGGAAAAAGTGGAACATGAAGTCATTTTTTTTGAACAGTGACACTTCAAATATTGACACTGGCCGTTTTCTGGTGAGGCTCAATTAGTAAATACATTGTGTGTATATATAGCGCTGTTTTTGGCCACCATCACCTTACCATCTTCACATCTGTGTGTGTGAACAATTGTGCATTACTCTGATGCTCAGGGTGCACACGGTGACGCTGGCGCGCACCACACACATTACATTCCTATACTCATTACTCCATTTCGACACCAGTTTAGGCAACAAACGGGACACCACACCATTCCCACACCCCTTACAGTTTCAGTAGTGCGACCGAAGGTGCACACTCAGTTGTTGTGTAGGTCCAAGCGTACATTGACACACCTACTCACCACTGCAAAACCGCTCGAGTCAGGAAGTCCAAACACGGGCCTGGTTTACGAGACCTTTCTATGAGGCTCTTTCGCATGTTTCAGAGGTCGGGTGACTCGAATTTTTTTGTTTGTTGTTGAATGGCGGGTTTTCCATTAGTATTGAGAATCAATTAATTATGTTTAAAATGACCTGTGCACTCAAATAAAAGTAACAAAGTTAGGATGATTTTATTTGAGTCACAAATCTCTTCTCACTGAGTATATGTTCCTCCCCCCACCTCTCTTTTTTTTCCCCAGGTGAACATGTGACATCTTCTGCAGTACTCGTCATTGCAAACCTCCACCGGCATGTGGCGGTAGACTTAATCTGACCAGGGATTAGCATGCCTTGAAGAATTTTATGTCGGATCCCTGCTTCAACTTTATAATCAGCCACCCTCTAATTAATTGGTGGTCTTTGCACCAGTCAGTGGACCGAGGAGACCACAGACACTTCCCTACAGACTTCACAACCCAAAATGCCTATCCGATATTTGGCCTAGGTCGAAGTCCTATTTCTTTCTCAAACAGTGTCTTAATGACCTTATGCTAACGTATTTTAAGGCAAGCAAAGTGTGAAACGGTTTCTTGTGTCACTCACACTCGAAGCCCCGCGAGGTCTGCTGGCATACAGTGGAGGCGGGACAGGGAGACAGCTCACACCATTTCACCTCCTCACAGCGCTGCCCCGCCGTGTTGGGGGGGCAGTTACAGGTGAAGTCATCCCACACGGAGTAGCACACGCCGCCATTGAGACAGGGGTTAACCTTCAGGAGAGAAAAAAAGCTCAAATCAATCCACCGCTGCAAATGATGAATGTTTGTCATGACACGGAGTGTTTGAACAAGAATTTAGCTGAGCTTTAGTATTTTTATACTACTCTGTACCGAATTCACGGTCCGGCCCTGTCTATCGAATGGAGTGTATTGCCAGTAACTTACCGCACAGGCGTTGTCACTGCTGCATCCGGGTGAAACAGTTAACAGCTGCTCCAGTTTGTAAGATTCCACAAAAGATGGTATGGGATAGAACTGAAGTCGCTTATTGTTCACCCGTAGATCCTGAACACATCCTTTAAAGTAGCCTCCGAATGTAGCCGAGGCCCTCGGGTCCGCCAGTCCGCCCACAAAGACCCGATCCCCGTGATGGGCCCAGATGTGTCTTATGGGTCGAGAGCTTTGAACCTGGGCCGACTGGGTCAAGGTTACCTCTGGACCGTCGAGCTTCACAGTCACCAGATGAAAATGGCCGTCACTGATCACGCTTTGGCCGAGCAAGGTCTCAAAGTTGTTGACTTGAATTTTGACTCTGCCCTGATCCAGCCAAAGGCGAAGGTACTGACTGGTGCTGTTGGCCAGGATCAGGAGGAGGCCCCTCGGCTGCCTGGTTCGAACGAACAAGGACACGGTCAAAGTCTCTCCGGGGTCATCGTCTATTGAGAAGACGGCATAACTTTCCAAGTCTTTGCTCCCGAACCTTGCGGTGATGTACTCTGCGAAGGGAAACATACAAATTATTTTTGTATTATGGACCAAACATTGTTTACATGCTCAGTATTTCACTCAACACACATGCAACAAAAGTGAGTACACCCCGATGTGAAACTGTCCAACCCAGACCCAATTTGCCATTTCCCACTCCTGGGTGTCATGTGACCCAGGAGGGGTTACAAGGTCTCAATGTGAACTGCAGCCGTGTTAAGTTTTGTCTTTTCGCTCTCGCATTCTCTCATACTCGTCATTGGAAGTTCAATGTGGCGCCGCGGGGAAAATAACTTTTTTTAGCATCTGAAACCCCCGCGGCTCTGAATAAAGATTTCCTATGCTGCTGCTGTTCCATGAAATGATGTCAAGAGTGAGAGCGGTGGACTTACTTTTTTGAGATTCTGTCGATCTCAGATGTCATCTCGCCTTAGCGTGATTCGGTAAGACTCTTTAACTTATTCCGGATAAGCTACTCAGAGCCACGTTTTGGCAAATCCTGAGCCCACGGGTGATGCCTGAATACCTCCTCGTTGCATGTCGATGCTATTTCTACCTTTAAGCGCCTTTCAAGTCTGCTGACTAACCTTACTGTCCTGTGGGTGTGGCTTTCTGCCCACCCCGCAGTCACACTGTCGGACTTGACAAAGCATGACCCCTTTGACTACCGTCATTTCTTAATCATAGATCAATCCGATTCAATCCGTTATATATGTCGTCCCTTTCTCTGTACTCTCAAGCGTCCTTGTGTGGGGTCGGTAAACTGTTGGTGGCCTACTGTTTTGAATATTGTGGATTTAAATGATCAAGTTCCTGGTCAGACTTCTGCGAAGCTTGCCGACGAGCTGATCATTTGAATCGGATGTGTTGGAGGAGGGAAACGTGCAAGACAGGCTCGGATCGGCTCGCTCGAGGACTGGACATGGGCACCCCTGTTGTGAGGGACGATGCCGAACATCTTTTCGCAAATGTGGATCAAGGACTAAGCTATGCTAAAGAACTTCTGTAAAGCACTTTTCTCCAAGTCTTTCCCAGTCATCCCGCTCGGGTAGGAATTTGACAGTTCCAAAGCAAAACCAGAATCTGAAAAAGCCCGTATACTTTCGTATACGCCTTACCCTCTGCACAGTTGCCGCCCTCATATGGTCTGTGGCACTCGCACATGTAACTCCTCCAGCCTTGGCTCACACAGCGGCCTCTGTTCTGGCACGGTCCGTCATCGCATTTGTCGTTATCGTTGCATCCCATTGTCACGTTAACCTGAGTGTCGGAACCCTCCGCCGACATAACCGGCACCACCAAATGGGAGTCGACGAGCACGTCTCTTAAGCAACCCAGAAAAACACGCGGGGGTTCCGTTTTGTCGCCTGGACCTGCTCCTATGAAGAGACTGTGACGTACTGTCCCGGGTTGAGGGAGACCCGAGGCTGCTTCGAGAACTTGCACCTCGGTCTTGCTTTCCCTGGCACAGTTTCCTTCGGTACAGAGGAGCCGGATCAGGCTGACCACTCCGCCGAGTGACGCTTCCAGCGTGTGCCATTTGTTGTCGGAAATAAATTCCGGTAGCTGCTGAACCAATGTGGTGGACCCTTGGTTTTTGAGACTGCAGAGGCACAGATGTCCATCCATTAGCTCAATGCTAAGAAGGAGGCCAGCCACTCTGCGTTGCAAGAGAGTCCCGACAAGTTTTTCTGTCCGGAAGCTGAGTGTAACATTCAGAGGGGCTTCCGGATCAACAGGTTGAGTCTCGATGTACATGTAACCTTGGCTCTCAAATGAAAAAACAGTGGAGGTCTGGCATTTGGAGCCCGAGAAGCCGGCGAGGCAGATGCATGAGAAAGTGTGTTTCCCGTGTACAAGCAAGGGCGAGCATATTCCACCGTTTTCGCATTGGTTGTCATCGCAGCCCAAAAGTGGAACCGTGCAGGTCTGCCCCCCGTATAAACGGCCGTGGAGGGCCTGCTGGGAGCAAAGGCATCTGAAACCGCCGAGGTGACTCTCGCATACGCCACCATTTCGGCACGGCTGCTGTTGACATCCGCTGTTGTCGCCATCAGAGAAAATACCTAGAAAGACAAGGTTGTATCATTCAGATACTGCCTATTGTGAAGTGAGTTGAGTCACGTTTGCGACAACCACACAAGCACTCGTATCTCAAGTTTGCGCTTGTAAGTCAAACCCCCAAAAAATCGTCTGAGTTGGTCCATATAAACACGTACGGTAGAGTCATGCCTGCCTACCTTCAAAGAGCCACCATAAAATCCAAACCTGCGCGATGAACTTTAACATTGTCCTCCTCAAATCCTCCAAATCAAGAGCTCTTCAAGAATGTCTTCATTTTACACCAAATCCAGTCAGGGAATTGTATGCAGCGCCATCGTCATGGCTGCTCCTCCATGCGTACTTGTGTGCTCAGTGGCACGCTTGTATCGTCGCAAGCCAAGATTGGAGAGATTAAACTAATGCACTTACAGCGTCTTACACTTTAATTGTGTTGGCAAAGGGAGCGCTCTAGCCAGGAGGCCAATTTGTGTGATCCCTCAAAGGAAGATCTGACTCTGAAATGTTTTTTTTTTTAAATTAGAGTCTGAAACAACTGTACAATTGGAAAAAAAAAAGAACCTTGCAATTGCATTCTGAGGTTTAACACAATTTCTAATTGTCTCAGGTGAGAAATGCAAAGAGTTTTCAGTATTTTCTTCTGCTTTTCATTTCTTTCTTTTAAAAGCAAAAGCTAATATTTTGCACTGCACTGTCGCGTATCATCAGAAGTACATCGAATATGACAGTTGTAGATGAAGTCAAGATGAGAAAATCAAAAATGCAATATTTTCTGATTTGAGGCAATATTTTCCTTGGTTGACTTTTGTCTTATTGTCATTGTAACAGAATGTAATTCTCAATGATAAAAATATATCCATATTACCAACATTTAGATGCGTATTTGTTTGCATGCAGTGAAACGTGCACGTGAGAACCTGCATGTCCTGTAACATGTTCTCTTAAATCTGTCCTAAGTATACTTGGCACAACCTCTTGCTGGTCTGAGGCATGAAGTTTCAAAGGCGACTCAGGTCATTTGCGCTAATCTGAGACACAGAGGTGGGCCAATTTTACAAACAGTTTTTTATAGGCGCCATTTGCGTCACTCAAACTGCGTGTGGCTATTCGCGCTGGCGTTAATGAATTAGACGTCGTTTATCAATGAGGCATATTCGCATATAGGTGGGCAATGTCAAACATATGCATGTTGCTTCATTTAAATACGCGCAAATACCATTGGCGCACCGAGACGTATCTCAGCTCGTGACGCATCTCACTATTCTGCGCGTGCTTTGTGGTTTAAACGATTCGTGGATTTGCTCCATTTTTACTGCTGAGCGCCACGCAAAAGCCACGCACTCTTTTAGTGAATTCGGCCTTCAGAGTAGTGCAAGGGCGTAAAGTGAATTACCGAACGCGGATGTGGACATGCATCCATCCATTCTCTGAACGGGAAAACGTCACCCTGATGAACATAACATGCAGAACTATCTCTTGTGAGAAAACGGAGCATTTTTATACTTTTAAATACCACAATGTGCTTTATGTAATACCACAATACATTTATAACGTATTGTTAAATAAAGTAAGAGCTCAAGTACATTTCAAAATTTGAATTTTGACTACGTTACCCAAGATTCCACAGTACCGGAAACGTTAACATTCTTAAGCGACACTTCCGCCTTTTTGTGTTTATGTGGCTTTTCACGTATATTTATATATTGTGTATTATAAATATACGTATTAATTTAAGATGTCCGATTGTTCATTACATATGAAAACTTAAGACATTTTTAAAAACAATAATAGTTTTGAACCACCAATGGGCGACCTGTTTGTTGCGAAGTCCGTAAGGAAGGAAAGGAGGAACGTTTCAGATGTACACAAAATCATTATTGCTCCGCTCATTTTCCCTCAACAGGATCATTTGGCTGGAATCTGCACGTTTTGGCGAACACGACTCACATACTTGAGGTATGATTTTTGTCGAGGGGAAAAAAATCCAGTTTCTTTCGCTAATTCATGTAAGAGCGTTGAGGTCGTTTGTCAACATCTCCTTGGAGGGGGGCCCTGTGTGTCCTCTGACTGGTGGCATGTTAGGGGTCCTTGAGGTGGAGAGTGAATGTACAACCACAGCTCTTTTATTTAACCAAGA
>NW_017805531.1:650837-727006 GCF_001891065.2 Hippocampus comes | reverse complement strand
AAGACCGCAAATAAAAAAAAAACCAGCCAATGCTTCACCTGCCAAATACGGCAGGCAAAGCCGGGCGATGAAACCATGCATAACAGCACCTGGCACATCAACCGGCTCTGCATTTGCCCAACAAGCAGACCCACACATCCGGCACTTGATCATGGCGCATCACAGTCATAACCTACTGAACTTCTTGAACGAGGATCGAACTCGGCAGAGGTTCTGCGACGTGTCCGTGTCCGTGGGTGGGAAGCTGTACGGCGCCCATAAAGTGGTATTGGCCCACGGGAGCAGTTACTTCCACGCCGAGCTGTGCAAGAACCCCGCCATGACCCACGTGACTCTGGATCACGTGGAGGACTCCGTTTTCCAGCATCTGCTTGCCTTGCTGTACACGTCGGAGTGCGTGATTGCCGAGACAGAGCTCCAGGCTGTCACTGAAGCGGCCCGCTTCCTGGACATGATGGATGTGTTAAAGCTGGTGTGTGAGGAAGGGCCTAACAACAACACCGTCAGTGGGGATGAGACAAAATCACTAATAGCCACCCAAGCATCGTTTGATCAGCAGATATGCAATGAAAACTCACCACAGGACCAGAGTCTGAATGACGGTCAGGCACAAACTCCAAGTAAAAGCCAGAGGTGTGGCGATACGGCGGCCACCATGCGGAGATCTGCTCGAAGGAGGAAACCTCCGGCCAAGTATCAGAAAGACGATATGGAGTGCTTGAACAACGCCGAGGAAACACGAGTGACTCCGTCACCGAGGGAGCAGGTCGAAGAAAGATGGAACGAGGAAGAAGCCGCAGAATCCAAACTGGTGGTGGATGAAACAAGATCATCACACGTGGAAGATTTTTTGGGTGAGGAGGATGAAGAAGGCAAGATTGAGGAGGGCGGCAAGGCACCAGCCCCAGGTCCCGTATATCCCGAAGGTCTGGCTCCTGTCATCATCCACATCGCCAGCAAGAAGATTCTCAAGTGCCCCAAATGTGACAAGACCTTTGATCGAGCAGGTGGGAATGGTGACATTTTTGGAGCTTCAACTTTCAACTTCAAAATAAAAGCGAGACAATACTGCATGGACAGCAATGCCTCGCCAAACTTTTATTTTGAAGATGCTCTTCGGAAGCAATCTTTATCGCGACTGACCTGACTTCAAATTGAGGCTGGCCCGACCTACTCGTAGTGTGCAAAATCCCGATGGCCGACTTGAATTGGAGTTCAATTTCAGGTGCTTGTGCGCACCCGCGTGCTGCTACGGTTGTGTTTTGCAGGTTGAACAACTGAGCTCGGACCAACCAACGAGAGAACAGAAAAATGTGTTGTTGGCCAGCAAACTAAAATTGAAATCCGATTAGTTTTTTCTCCAACAAATTTCAACACCTGAATGAACACCCGCAGAGCCTGGTGATTTCATTGTTTTTGTCGGGGTTTCCAGTTGAAGTTACATGGGCTAGCAATTTGGTAGCCACTAGGCGGATTACATTCCTGTGGCAACACAAAGAGCCGGAAATCTAGTTGGACCAAAAAAATATTTAATATGCACGTACTGGAAGCAGTCCAACCAAGAGAAATGCTACCAAATGGGGAGAATAGACTGTTGGAAATTGATAGAATCTAATAGAACAAATACGAGACTGGGCAATGCTACCAAATGGGGAGAATAGACTGTTGGAAATAAGTTGATACAATCGAATAGAACAAATACGAGACTGGGTTGTCAATGGAGATCACAGCTTCTGATAGTTTTTAGGCCAGCGGGCACTGCTGTATAGCAGTTTCTCCAAATTATTGATTTTAACGATTGTATTTTCCAACTCCCCGAACTGGTGATTCCCGTGTCGACCAGGGAAGTACGAGAGTCACACCAGAGTGCACACCAAAGAGAAACCCTTCCAGTGTGACGTCTGCCTGCAGCGCTACTCCACCAAGTCCAACTTGACAGTTCACAAGAAGAAGCACGCCAGCGACGCGCCCTTCCAGATGAAAGAGCACAAGTGTCCCTTCTGTAACAAACTCCACGCTAGCACAAAAACCCTGGCCAAGCACGTCCGGAGGTGAGACGAGGTTGCCTCCAAGTTTCTTGACATTTTCAAGAGCAATTTTCAAAACTTTTGATCTGGATTTACAAACTGTTTACAGTAACCCCTCGCTATTGCACAATCATGGCCCCGTGTTGCATCAACAACTGTCCAGCCGTTCATTTGTTCAACCGCAAGAAAGGTGTTGGTCTCCTCTGTCCCACTAGGTTCCACCCAGAACACCTCCAAGAGTTTCTCAGTAAGAGGAAGAAGAAGAGTGAAGGCTGGAAATGTCCTGTGAGAGCTGCTCTACTTGGTTTATTATTATTATTATTTTTTTTTTAATCACCCTAACTTGATCAGGCACCGCTATCGAGAAAGAAGCTCGTGCATTTCATGAAAGCAAATGACTTGAATCCGTTTCTCTTCTCTTGCCCATCCAGATTTGTCTGAAGTCTTTTACCCGCAGGACTCACTTGCAGGAGCATATGATACTGCACACCCAAGAGCGGCCGTTCAAATGCGCTTTTTGCGACGAATACTTCAGGTCCAGGTTTGCCAGGCTTAAGCACCAAGAAAAGTACCACCTGGGTGAGCAAGTGTGATTCCCTTTCTTCGGAAAAATTGCTTGTTCAACCTGACGAACTGAGAAATGAGAGTTTTGACCTCTGTGTGACGGATTTTAAATAACGTGGACCCTCTAACGTCAGTTCAGTTGTTGGAGACGGAAATAATCCACTTTCTCGATCCGAAATCCACATTTAACCACACAGGCAATTTTAAGTATCATTTTAACATTCTCACTTGTCATACACATTAACCGGAAGCATCGTAATAAACCCCCGTTAGACGTTAAAAAAAAAAAAAAAAAAAAGTGACGTCCATTTTCTTAATGTAACAATTTTACAGTTATATCTTTAAAAAAAGTTTAATTCATCAAACTGAATTAATAATAAATAATGCAGTAACAAATGAGCGTGACTTTACTTTTAAAATATTAAAATCAACCATTTTACTTTTACTTATTGCGCTTGCACAAATATGCTTTCTGAAATAATTTGTACATGAATAATAAATAACAAACGCACGCATTTGTTGAAGGAGACTATCTTAAATAAGTACAAGTTAAAAAAAATAATTAAAGTATATATTTCAAAATATTTTATGAAATAGTTTATGTAAAAAATGATCATGATTTTTTTTTAAAATTAAAATTAACTTTTTTTTAATCTCTGTAAGACGTGGCCCATTTTTTTGTTTTCAACATCAATTTAAAAATAAGTACATACAGTATATACCGGTACATATTTTATTAAATAATTTGGTCTATTGATTGATTTATTGATAGTACAGTCGCAAATGAACCTCTTTTTATTTTTAAAATAAACACATTTATTATGATTTTTATATGATTATCAATTCTCAATACAATTTTAAATTAGCATTACTTGCTTTTCTCTGATTATTAAATGTAATGCTATGACACGCCTCCCCCCCTCCTCATCACCTCCGTGGCCTGTATTCCTTCAAAAACAAACAAACTTTGCATTTTCAGGACCTTTTCCTTGTGACATCTGTGGCCGAAATTTTAACGACACCGGCAACAGGAGGCGCCACATTGAATGCACCCACGGAGGGAAAAGAAAGTGGATGTGCTTTGTGTGTGGGAAATCAGTCAGGGAAAGGTGGGAAAGGATCTTCTTCACACAGTCTTGTCTGACCGTTCTTTGGAATGCTGTCCGTCACGACATTTTTTTTTTTCAATTGGCAGAACAACGCTGCGGGAGCACATGCGGATCCACAGCGGCGAGAAGCCTCATATCTGTGCTCTCTGTGGCCAAGGTTTCCGCCACAAGAGTTCATACAGGTTGGTCAGAGGAGATTCGAGTTCCATTTTTGACTTTGAACGTGGATTTTCTTGCAACCGTGTCATTTTTTATTTTTACAAACAGGCTCCACTTGCGAATGCACCGCAATGACAAGCGCTACGAGTGTGACGAATGTGGGAAGACCTTTATACGCCACGATCACCTAACCAAACATCAGAAAACGCACTCTGGTACGATCCCCTTCAAACGGCAAATATATTTCATCGTGACCCTCAAAACATTGCAAAATGGAGCTTGAAAGCTCATTTTGGGAAAATAATCAGATGAGTTGACATATCAGTGACTCGATTTATGAGTTTCTTCAGAGATGAGCCGTGAGACAATTAATTGTTTTGACTTCGGAGCAAAAATTGGAGATAGAGCCGGCCGTCGCGAACGACAAAAAAGTCATGCAGTTTGACATGGGCCATTCGTGAGCAGCGAATATGAGTATTGTGATATTGTCTGTCTACATGTGTTGCTGCACCGCTGCTCATGGGGTTATAACAACATTGTATTGATGCCAGCTTTATTGGCTCATCTTTGCCATTTTACATTGTGGGTTAGCATTGAGCTAGCGGACTTGAAAGCAAAGTGACATGGTTGTTTGAAATACATAACGTAAAATTCACTTAATTTTGAGCTCAGTTTGCTTTTCTTGCAAATTATAGCTTGCGAGCGATAGAAATGGATCGGCCGAGCGATGGCTCAGATCGCTCGTGTCTCGAGGCACCGCGGCATGCATGTCACTATTTCTCGCACACCTGCTTTTATTTCAGAGGAAAAAGCACATCAGTGTGAAGAATGCGGCAAGTGTTTCCGGCGCCAGGATCACCTGGCAGTCCACTACCGAAGTGTTCATTTGGGAGAGAAAGTGTGGCAGAAGTATAAACCGGCCACGCATCAATGTGACGTTTGCAAGAAAGAATTCAAGGGAAAGTCCAGTCTGGAAATGCACTTCAGGACGCACTCAGGTCATTGCTTAATTGTATTACCTAACAATTATCATTGTGTGTAAATTAGGCTCGCCATATTTTGGTTCCCATCCCCCCAAAAAAGAGGACGCTCACCCTGGCCTCGAGATACTGAAATGATACTCAACCCTACGCACTCCAGTATTTTGATTTTGTAATTTGATTTTCCTGCAAAAGGTGAGAAACCCTTCACTTGTCCAGAGTGCCACCAGACGTTTCGGATCAAGAAGACCTTGACGAAGCACATGGTGATCCACTCGGACGTCCGTCCTTTCAACTGCCAACAGTGCAACGCCGCCTTCAAGAGAAAAGACAAGCTCAAGTATCACGTGGACCACGTCCACAGCAGCCGCTACCTCGAGCAGCCGCTCGGGGGAACCCCGGCCCAGGACAAGATGGGCCCCGATCCTTTTAGTACCCAACCCAAGTCGACACCTATGGACATCCGCGCGCCCGGCGCTTTAGACCCTGTCCAGATGGCGGTTAGACCCGGGCAGGGCCAATTGGACGCTCATCCGGGCATGCGAGCTGAAGAACCGCAGCCGAATTCAGGTTACCAGAACTCCGAGCTGGCCTTTTTAGAGAAATACGCCCTGGCGCCTCAGTCGGCCGACATTGTTCCCCCCGTGAGGTCCGATCAGATGCTCGACACCCGAGAGCAGGCTTACCTGGGAACACTACTTGGTTTGGATTCCACGTCCTCTGTGGAGAACATCTCAAACGCGAACCAAAGTCACCGCTGAGACCTTCAGGGACAGTGTTGCTAAAGTAAAGCGAAACAGAGTCACTCGATGTACAGCAACTACTAATGACAGTGGTACCTTGGGCTAAGAGCGTTTATTCTACTCATTGCAATTACGAGTGACCTGCAGACATGCTTGAGTGAAGTGAGGGGGGGAAAAAAAGGCAGCGCATCAGTTGCGAGTGCACTAAAAATGCCGAGGTCATCGAGGGACAGCTCACTGGCCCTGTGAGGACACATTTGAAATCTGATTGGTTCACAAAACAGTCCCACAAAACATACGGTGGTACCTTCACCTATGACTTTGATTATTTTGTATTATATTCCGCTGTTTAGTGCTCCTTTTCTTAACGATGTATTGTATTG
Organism: Hippocampus comes; assembly: GCF_001891065.2. NCBI lineage: Eukaryota > Metazoa > Chordata > Actinopteri > Syngnathiformes > Syngnathidae > Hippocampus > Hippocampus comes. The sequence continues at coordinate 721,041 of NW_017805531.1, read as the reverse complement.
TATAATGTAACCCTTTAAGCGCCAACGTAGCAAAATTGAACCAAGTGACCAACTTAACAGGATGCGTTCATCTCAAACATTTTCAAGCTACAACCTTTTGAACTAGTTTCGTCAAATCAGAATATTTTATTTTAAAAAACTCTGGTGCGTCAAGTGGTTACGTCACCGGAAAAATTGTGTTTGGGAAGGTGATAGAATAAAAAAGGTCACGCACTTCTGGTTACTTGTTGAGAACAATGAAGGAGTTCCTCTTCAAAATCTGCAACAGTGGTGACGCTTTCGAATACGTTGTTTTGAATGAATAAATAAGTTGTGAATCCTCTGATGTATGTTGAGCATTCTCAGTCACCAAAATATGATCCCCACTTTTTGTTCCCCCTTCTGCTCCTTCCACATTTTTGAAGCGATTCAAACCATTGCAGCTTCGAGTCTCGCATGCTGGATTTGCTGGATTGCATTTCCATCCATGGCGCTTCAGCTCAGTGTCGGTTCATCAGCATCGACGTGCAATTTCTCCTGAAAGTGCGACTTGCCTCATACTCGGGCTTTGGGCTTTATGAGTAATGGATGATTGCTCAAATCACAGAAGCACCACAAAACGATCATTGCTTTCGGTTCAAGATTTTATTGACCACGGTCCATCAAACATTACATTGTGTGTTTTGGTTTGTTTGTTTTTCATGTGAGTGGCAAGCAAGTAGACAAAGTAATTCATCAAGCTCTCAGTGAAGATCCAAAAGTAGATTTGGGACCACAAGCCAACCATCAGAGCTGTGACGAGATGCATCTTCGATCTAGACCTCTTAGCATGAATTCTGATGGCAAAGACATAGGATTTAAATCAGTCCGAATAATAGACCAAAAACTATACTCCGTAAATGAATAAAGTGTGACTTACAAACTTCAGTTCCCACCAATTACAACCTGAAACAATCATAGAAGCTCGTGAATACCTCAAGTATTGGTCAGGGTCACGCGTTCTTCTCGCGAAGCAATTGGTTACCGTAGTCTGGTGCATGTTCGTGAATTTCTAGCAATTCAATTCCAAATCATACTCACATTTGCCCAACTGTATTCTTCCATTGTTGCACCGCCCCACCGAATAATGATCCGTCAGCCAGTGGTCCAGTTTGACGCATTCCAGTCTCACACTCTCCCCATCATTGATGTATTTCACTCCGTCGTATTTTAACTGGGGGTATTGATCGGTGTCCACGGAACAGTAGGAAGCTGCGCACGAGAAGCAACAAATAAGTTCACCAAATTCCCCTGGTAACAGTCAGTTGTTTCCTTGGGCTTTTATCTCTTTATTTATTTATTTATTTATTTGAACCTTTGCAGGTGGGCAGCGTGGACCACTGGCCGTTAGTGTAGCAGAACACTTTATCCGGACCCACTTGTTTGTAGAAACTGCCGCACTGATATTTCAAAAACATCGGATCCCGTTCCACAACCTCACCATCGGCGACAATGGGATTCGTTCCACACTGGTCAACTGAAATAATAAAATGCACTCAAGATATCCAACGTTGAGCATCTATGATGATGAAACCATTGGGGGAAACGAACGAATAGCTACTTGTGGTCACTTGTGGATCCGGAGAGCCGGTGTTGGTTGAAGATCCTGCGAGATATAATGAACACATCGTGAGTAATGCATTTTATTGTAATTGTTTTTGTCATCTTTGTCTCGATTAGATTCTGGGCACGCTTGCTACAGTCAACACGAGATAGTTTATGAAACCCGTTCGCAAAATACATTGGGGCACCATCAGTTTTGTCCAGGTAAGTTTCATTGTTCTTTTAGACCCGAAAAAGCAGTATTAACTTTCCTCTGTTTCAAATCATTTCAGTGACTAAATTGTGAGCGTATATGTGTGTGTTTTTCTTAAATCGAATGGCACCACAAATGTTGTTTGTCCATGTCCATACCTCCTCCACCTGCAGGCCCCGTCTCACTGCCAGTAGACGTTGAACTACCAGGAGTTGGCTTTGTTTGTTTGACTGTGGAAAAATGTCAATCAATAAATAGAAATCTCTCAATTTCAGCAAAGATTCGCACAATTACGGCCCTAAAACCCACATGACGAATCTCCTTCATTTTACTCACTGCAGGGCGGGGCGGCCGACCACGCACCACTGATGCAATAAATGGACTTTTTGTGTTTTCCTTCGACATCATAGCCATCTTCACATTCGTACAGTATTTCAGTATCAGAAGCATACACGTCCCGGCGAGGGCCCTGATTGATGATGACGGCGTGGGGAATTTTAGGGGGGTCATCACATGCCTGGGTGCTTCCTGTGAAAACGAGCCCAATAAAGGTGATGTACAGAATATGAAAAGATATGAAGAAAAAAATCGCACCGACTTACGCTGGCAGATCGGTACAGAGAGCCATTTTCCATTGACACACTGAGTTGTAGCGTCCCAGTCTTTGGATGAATAGCCGGGGTCACATGTTATCCTTATGACGTAGCCGTCCTCATACCAACCCGTCTGGCTTGACGTGTATTTTGCATGGGGAATAGTTGGCGGAATGCAGTTGTTGACACCTGGAGAACAAAAATTGAAAAAAAATAGCGCATTTAGACATTAAAGAAAACATTTTAAGCAGTTTATAATGCCTCCTGTATATCTTATGTTTTGTTTAGCTTTAATTAACTGTACTTGCGAAACCTACTTAGACAGTCGCAAATTGCAACAAAACGTTTGGGGCTTCAATTGTCCCAAATGTCTGGTGAAGAATAAGCCGCTAAATATTCTGCTCATCTGCATCATTTTTAGAAAAAGAAAAAAGTTTTAATTTTACAAGAAGTCATATTTTTCCAAGAAAAAAAAGTTGTCCAACAAGAACAATAGAGACACGAAATGCATTTTTTTGTATTGCTACTGAACCAATTATTATGATTAGAATTAATTTTCACATTTTAAACAGAATATTTGACACATTTTACTTCCACATTTTAATTTTGTTAAAGCTAGAACCTGGCCTATCTGCCCCATTAAAAAAAAAATCAGCACATTATTTTCTCACCTCTGACATACCGTGAGTCCAACACTTACCGATACATTGCGGTTGAGTGGACCATTTGCCATTCTGGCATGTCGTCGTTGCCCACCAGCCCTCCACTGCTGGCTTGAATCCATTTTCACACGCGTAGGGCAACACAGTTCCATGTGAATATGTATCTTGCTGAGGAACAACATAACCTCCATTTACAATGGGCGCACGACAAGAGGGACTCGCTGAAATACATCGATGGGCTCCAGAAAGCCAAATCATAAAAATCCATCCAATATACTTCTTGAACATTCCCAGCAGCATTCTGATTAAAATAATATATTTGGAGTAGGTAAATCTAATGTTGTGAGTCTGGTTGTGGTCAGCAGTCAGTAAATACTTGCAACTGTGACCTTCCCCATATCAGCTTGGAGATGAGGAAATAGCAAACATTACTGAGTTAAAGCGTCATCAAAAAAAAAGCATTACTCACAAGTCAAAACATAAATGTACAAACGGGCTCGGTACTTGAGTCACGGCTACCGTAAATGTGAAATTTCCAACAAATGGTGACGCATGTACGTTTGTAAAGAAAGGGTTTATTGGAGAAAGAGACCCATGGTGTCTGCAAAATGCGTGCCCCAAAATAAAAAAAATCAATGATTGTGTCCAGAGGACATATTTCGAAACAGCTTCCCAGTCCGCTCTGATTCGGCAAGAGAACAAAAGTTGAGTACATCCCTTTGCATTTTGGTCATTATGTGATTTATGGTTTTCTGGAGAAATACGCTCTGATTCGGCAAGAGAACAAAAGTTGAGTACACATTTTGGTCATGATGTGATTTATGGTTTTCTGGAGAAATGACATTTGTTATAATGTCAAGTGTACAGCGTGTACCAAAGTGTAAATCGATTGTCCCCTCAAAATACACTAACACAAGGCCATTAATGTCACAAGCAAGAAAAGTGATTACACCACTCAGGTTGTTCTATTTTTGCAACACTGGAGAAATTATACTTTTCTCCATTGTTAAGTTGTCATACTTGTAAAACCAATGAAAATTGACTTTGCCCTCAAAACAACCCAACACCTTGTTGATGTTCCTGGCAACAAAAGTGAGTACACCACGCAGTGAAAATGTCCAAATTGTGACAGAGTATCACCATTTAGGAACGCAGTTCTACACTACGTACGTATATTGCCATTCATTCGAAATTAGAAGTTGATGTATGCGCTGCCAAGAATCGGCTTGGCTCATGGAAAAGTGAAAATGTCCAAATTGTGACAGAGTATCACCATTAAGGAACGCAGTTCTAAACTACGTATATTGCCATTCATTAGAAATTAGAAGTTGATGTATGCGCTGGCAAAAATCTGCTTGGCTCATGGAAAGTTGAAAGCCTGAAACGCAAGAATTGCTTTTTGGTCTCTTTCTCGTTCCGTTGTTCAAGTGAGTCCCTCGCTCAAAGTGCAGTACTTTTTTTTTTTCTGGGCAGAAAAGGTGTTCAAAAAAGTCTTAGGTTTCAAACTTTTCGGCCACTGGGTGAGTTCAGAAATGTGCCTGATGAAAAACTGTCATTTAAAACTATTCAAACTATTTGGAGCATCTAATTTGTTACTGTCGCTGCTGTACCGAATGCTTCCTTTTGTCCGGACGCACTCATTTCATGCATATACCGCGTACGAATATATAATATGGGTCTTCTCGACATATTCTGCTCAAATGTCGACCCTGGCGGTTGAATCGGGTTTTGAATCTATTTTGCCGGGCCACCAGGCGCTGTCCTCCCTCATGGCTGAAGTCTTCTATGTCGGAGTCGACGTGGGCACTGCCAGTGTGAGGGCTGCTTTAGTGACCAAGGAAGGTCATTTGAAAACCGCTGCCCAGGAGCCCGTCAGCATCTGGGAACCTCACAGTGACCATTATGTGCAGTCTTCCTCTGAGATCTGGGACAAATGCTGCGCTGTTGTCAGGGTAGGAGCGAGCTCCACGAGGAAGACGAAGCAGGAGATGCGAAATAGCGCCCCCTAGATAAACAATCGCCGAGGAAAACTGTCGTGAGATACAATGACGTACTGTACTATTATTTCACGATGCACACGGGGACGAGAACAAGAGTGCCAAAAATGAAATAAATAACTTGTGAAATAATGAGATATCCAAATAAATAAATCGATTTTGAATTTCGATCAATAATTTGAAATGAATCAACGTTGAAAATAAATAGTCTTCCTGACACATGTATTTATTTATTTATTTATTTATTTAAATTGGACACTCTTGATCGTCCGTCCAAATGACATTGTCTTTGTAGAAATGTGTGGGCTTTTTTGTTTTTCGATGTGTTTCAGGAAGTGACACGAGGAGTGAACAAAAAGCAGGTGAGAGGGATCGGTTTTGATGCTACCTGTTCCCTTGTAGTGTTGGACCAAAGCTTTCAGCCCATAGCAGTCAATCGGGACGGTAAAGTCGTCTTTTTGCCCCAATGACTTTCAACATGTTACCCGACGAATGTACGTCATCACGTCTCAAAACTATAACCACCACCATGACAGCCTTTCGTCCTTATCCAGGAAACAATCGGAGAAATGTGGTGATGTGGATGGACCATCGTGCTGCTGAGCAGGCTGCTCGTATCACAAGCACCGGCCACAGCGTGCTGAGTCGCGTTGGAGGGGTTATGTCACCAGAGATGCAACCACCTAAGCTACTCTGGCTCAAAGAGGTGAGAGGTGAGCTTGGTGTAATGATTTAGTCGATGTTTTATGGGTTTTTTTTTGTCCTTCCCATTCCCTATGTGAGCATTTTTTTTCTTGGTGCAAAGATTCTTTCATGTTTGCAGTTTTTACATTTTTGTGTGTGCTTTGTGGGGTTTGAACAATATATATATATATTTTTTCCCCCACTCCTGCAGAACCTAAAGGAAAGCTGCTGGAACAAAGCTTCCCACTTTTTTGACCTTCCAGACTTTCTTTCATGGAAGGCCACCGGCTCATTGACCAGGTTTGTCACACCACAATAATAATTTGTATCTTCTACAAAGATATATTTATTATAGAACCGAATTATATTATTAAGCCTTTTATCTCGGCTTGTTGGAAAACATGCAGCTGCTCGTGCTACTTTCTTCCCTGTTTGACAGATCCCTTTGCACTCTGGTATGTAAATGGACGTATTGCCCCCCAAAGGGATGGGATGCCAGTTTTTGGACTTCAATAGGCCTGGAGGATCTCACTGAAAACAACTTTTCCAAAATAGGTCACTTAAAAAAAAGTATAATATGAAACAGAATGAGTTTATTTGAATAGAGTTTGATTAATTGTGGAATTATTCACTGTTTGTCTTCCAGGCAACGTGACGTGTTCACCTGGGAGTCCTCTTGGGGACGGCCTGACTCTCGAGGCAGCAGCTGATTTGGGTTTGGATCCAGGAACGGCGGTGGGGGCTTCGCTCATCGATGCTCACGCCGGAGGCCTCGGTACCGCATGCGGAACATGTTTTCTCGTTGTTGTCTCTTGTCGCAGTCTCTTCACCTCTTTGTCCCCGAGTGGGCGCGTAAAAGAAAACCCTTTTGCATCAGCCAATGCTAATAGAGTAGCGGTTCCTTTTTAATACAGAAGGGCCGTGTGTCTTTTGCTGTGTTTCTCCAGGTGTGATCGGAGCAGACGTGAAAGGCTTCCAGCTGCCATGTGAGGGCCAGCCAATCACAACACGGATGGCCATGATCTGTGGGACGTCGTCTTGTCACATGGCAGTGAGTGTTCCCCTCTTATCTTTCGTGTATTGCTTTTTTTTTTTTTGGAATCAGGGATATTTTATTTTATTTTATTTTTTTTATGATGTACTTATTTATCGCAATGCCCTCGCACGTGGGAAAGGAAAGCCAAAAACAGTGCCAAATACACTTTATCACCATTTTTAGAACCCAAGCAGAGCACTGAAACGCTTGAACACACGCGTGCAGGGGTTGCTGTTGGCTCTGGCCGTCACTGTCGAATATCTCTGCAATTGATTATTCTATCGTTTATTCCATCGATCACATGAATAATCTGATACAGTTTTAGTTTGCATTAATGTTTGTTACAAAACCATGTTTTTGTTTTTGTTTTTTTTTCCCCAGTATAATTCCGAAAATGAGAAAATGCAACTTGAAAGAAATCTTCTTCCACTGCATGGCCAGTGTTTTGTCGACGTGAATGCATGTTTTTTTTAGTCACGGGTTGTATTTAGTCAACAGTGATTGACTTCAACTCTCACCAGATCAGTGAGCAGCCGCTGTTTGTGCCGGGGGTGTGGGGTCCCTGCCTGTCCGCCATGGTCCCCGACGTGTGGCTTAACGAGGGAGGACAGAGTGTCACGGGACGTCTGGTCAGTGCATTCTGCCGCCGTGGCCCTTGCATGCACCAGTGCGTCCACAAGCCCAGATATTCATCGCCAGTCGAGCCCAACTGAGAAATTCCGCTGCAATGTATTCTCTCAAACAAAAAAGAGGTTATTAGACTAGGTGAAGCGCAATTTTTCCACTTCCGTCTTTATTCATATCGCGATTTCACAATAGTTGCAGCTGTAGCATAGCACTTTACAGAACATTGAGCATAAAATAAACATTTTAATGTCATTTTTTTTTTTTTTTTATCGCTGGTAGCATTTTATTTTACAAAAGGCATACATAGCTAGTCCGTACAATGTCATCTTGTTTAAAATAAAAGTCCCCTTTTCAGAACAGATTGTAAAGTCGTGTCAAATTACACGTTGCCCAAGCCAAGAAAAAAATGTCAATCTCTCCAGGGTACAAAAGATATTAGAAAATGCATAACTGTAGTCCAATGTAATGTCCACTCACAAGCCGCAGTGTTAGACACCGTCTGAAAATGACTCTTTTGTTCCTGCGACATTGCCCACACGTGACCTTTCTGTGTCACGGTGTCTCTCCTCTTCCAGATCGACCACATGGTGAAGGGTCATGCCGCTTACGCGCAGCTCCAGGAAAAGGCGCTGCAGAGGTTAGTTGGCGCATTCGGCATTTGGAGCTTCCCAAACCCTGGAACACAGCTATCACCCTCCATTAGCCGACACATAATGACATGATAATTGAGTAAGATTAGGTTTGGTAAGATGGTTGCGTATGACTGACAAGGTTGCCATGGCTGGCTATTCTGTGGCGATGAGTCACCGTGACTGATGAGACGAATGCTAATGAGGCTGCATTCATCCATTCATTTTCTGTGACTCCTCGTTGTGGGTTACTTGGAGCCTATCCTAGCTGATAGTGTTGTGGTCACGAACACACCAACCGAGACCAAGACTTTATTGAGACATTACCGAGACTTTTGAAGGTTGAGACCGAGCCCATTCACATACATATTCACACCTATGGACAATCAATTATGTCAAGATACAATATTCCCCCATTTGACTCATTTCATAAAATGATCCCAGATGAATTTTTACGGACGTTTTTTTTTCTTTCTTTTTTTTCTTGCTCGTCATAGCGCGGGCGACGATTTCTACAGCTACCTGAACAGCCACCTACATCGAATGTCTTCTTCGTGTTCGGCTGTTGACTTGCTGGGCTCAAGTCTTCATGTGTGGCCAGATTTTCACGGGAACAGGTCGCCGCTGGCTGACCCCGCCCTGAAGGGCATGGTGAGTCAAAGCTAACTCTCGGGGCTAAACCTTTATGTCTGTGGACACTGCGGCACTTGCTGTAAATATTGTGATATATCACATTTGAAAACACGCTTCCTGGGTATCCTGATGTGACATGCTTTGAGGGAAAAAAAAAAACAAGAATCAAGAATAAATGATACACCCCCCTACTTTTGCCTCGCTGAAATTAGCTCATGCTAGTGATCGACCAGTACACATTTCAATTCCCATGACGACGATGGGTGGAGCTAGGAGCAGCGACTAAGCACATGCATGCTAGCGACCACAAAGACGGGATGGATTGGATTTCCCCCTCTGCCGTCCGATCTTAATCACCAAGCTGCTGAATTAAAGTTGTCAATTAATTTGCCGCTCCGTATGTGGCACGTGCATCGAACACAACGCCAAACAGAATTCTTACCATAAACTATTTTACAGGTCGTGGGACTGTCTCTTTCTCAAACTCTGGACGACTTAGCTTTGCTCTACTTGGCCACCATACAAGCCCTGGCGGTCAGTCCACCGCTTTTTATTTTTATTTTATTTTATTGTTTTTGTATTTGCTTCCCTGCTTCCCTCATTGGATCCTCCTCCGATTTCAGCTCGGTACACGACATATATTGGAGGCCATGAAAGAAGCCGGCCATGACATCAAAACCATCTTCTTATGCGGAGGATTGAGCAAGAACAGCCTGTTTGTGCAGACTCATGCCAATGCAACAGGTACAAAGTACAAACGGGAGAGACCATGACGTGCGCCATTGATTGTTTGAATCATCGAAGAGGGCAACTTGCTCAAAATGAACACTTGTGAAGGGAGGATTCAAACAAAAGTTGCCGTCTTCGATGCAAGTGTAAATACCTCGAAAATAAAAGCCGACATCGTGATCTCTTGTCTCATTTTCATCTTTTGATGTTGAACCTGAATTTTCTTTAGCCTACAGCAAATATTAAAGACTTGGCCTCACTTCCAGTTCTTTTGGGAGGGACGGGGGTGTGGTCTACATGATACGTTCGTTTTATGTTCCTATTTGTTGATCCAAATGCTGTTGAGGAACCAATTTGCTCACTTTCAGGGTTGCCGGTGGTGTTGCCTGAACAGACCGAGGCTGTCTTGGTGGGAGCGGCGGTTCTTGGGGCGTGTGCATCGCACGATCATGGCACTATACAGGTGCAAAAGACACACACACACACACACACACGAACCACTGGACCACCGGGCCGCCCTGGTATAACACACTGTATTATTTCACTTATTTTCACAGAAGAGAGTCAATATTTCCCCATAGCGCCCTTAAGATTCAAGATGCTGAATAACCTTTTCTGTGATGTCCCGGCATCAGATCTCATGACACCAGAGAATGATGAGCCTTTAAGCCAGATACACTAAAAATAAGACGTTATTGTTTGGACTAGGCCGCACCTGTACAAGACCCCCTGCCTCCCTTTTCAAAGATTTGTGCAGCAGGCAGTTGTTGTGTGTGAGCCACCGGAGTGTGCAGCGTTAGAGTGCAGAGAAGCCATGCATTGTATAAGTCATGCGCTGAGCCGTACTAAAAAGCAGCGTAGCCCAATTCTTTCTACAACTGGGTCATGGTTGGCCTTGAAAGTGCACGACATGTTTTTCTTTTTTTTTTTTTTAATGGTTATTTTCCATTCTCATCACTACTCTAGGAGGCGATGGCGAAAATGGCGAAAGTGGGAAAAGTAGTTGAGCCCGACCACAGTCTTCAAAGGTAAGATGAAACGTTGACGTCATAATTCTCGTCCTTATTAGCTCTTATTTATCGTCCGTTTGACATCCGTGTCCCATAAGTGATCCAACAGCAATGCAATGACTTCAACCATCAAACACCGGATAAATCTAACCTCTTTTGCAGATTTTACCAAAGAAAGTATCAAGTGTTCCGGTCCCTTGTTGCCCACCAGAGGGAGTACCAAGCCCTCATGAACACTTGAGGGACTGAGTGTTCTTCACTGAAAACTGTGAGCAGATGCGCTTGCTTCCAGGGATTTGGGACCCCCTTGAAAAAAAAATCACTTATGACCACTTCCACAGCAAGTCTGCAAATTGAAAAGAGTCTTTTGTGGGGGGGTCCCTGTCAGTCATCGTCACCCCCGCCCTGTTACATGACTAGCAGTGATGTAATACATTGGAAACAATGGCATGTCTCCTCTGCTTTTCAGCCTATTATGATTTCCTAATAAAGGTGAGTTCATCACTTTGCCTGCAAGTTCAGGTCGCTGCTGTCCCCTAGTGTTAATTCATCAAACTGCATGTGATTGTTTTTTTTTTTTTTTTAAATGACCGCAGTGGAAAGGCCTAATGAAATCGATACGATATTCGCTGTCGTTACAAAAAAGGTATCCCATTGATACGTACTTTATATATATATATATATATATATATATATATATATATATAAATAAAATGTGTGTGTGCGTGTATATGTTTATGTATGTGTGTGATACTGCCTTTGGCTCGTCCGGTCGGTGTGTTGCGGCGGTGTGCAGCCGTGCCGCATGACTTCCAAGTCCGGCCAGTAGCACGGATGTAAACAGGGGGCGGGCTCAGGTAGGCCTAACCTGCACCCGCTCAGCCAATCACAAGCCGCCGTCCCTTGCCTGCGCTCCCATCTCGCCGTTTCTCATTGGCTTAGCGGCGCGTCGATATACTGCATCGAGGCCATCCAGTGCGATTTCAGGCAGAGAGAGGGAGAGAGAAGGGTAAAATGATTAATCTGTCAACGGTGAATTTGTGCTCGGAATGAGAGACATCCGGCCCAGAGCGTGACGTAGCACAGCCCGGAGAGCATCATTAACGCGCAGGAAGCGCACATCGAACCGCCGTAGTGCCGCCATAGCAGGTGGCGCCTTTCGTGTAATGGTGCAGGCTCGCAGCGTCTTCGCCGCCTGATCCGAGCGTCCTTTCAGCACTGGACAGCGATCGGGACCACCGCACGACGGCGACGCCGCGGAGGTCCTGAGGCGAGGTAGGCTGACACGCTGCGGTCACTTATAACGCCCTGATGACAACGCCGGTGTTTTACGAGGTGTGTATAAAGATGATGGTGCTTCACCTGGCGTTTGTGGGCCATTTGGCCTTGGAGAATGCATGTGCTTGATGAATTTAAAGCTAGAGCGCGTCATCCACCAAATGCCCTTGAATCGATAGGCCTCTAGTTATGCGTGAGTGAGCGTGTGTATGTGTGTAGGAGAGAGGGGGGGGGCGGTGTTGGTGTTGATGATAAGCAACTGCGCAATTGTCTTTCCCTGTCTGTTCATATCTTTCTTTTCTACGCCTCTCTCTTTCTTGCAGTCCTCCCTTCTTCCATAGTCAGTCCGACCCTCTCTTGGCTCGGGGCAATACGTGTCTCGATGACTTCACTACATCACCAAGCTCCGCGGTATCCTGGACTAATATAGCAACGCCACATCCCCTCCTCCATCTCTTTCTTTCTATCTCCCCCGTCTGTCCGAGCTATTTGTCTCTCTCTTGCTCTCTGGCTCTCTCGCTCTCTCTTTCTCTCTCCAATCGCTGATCCCTCCGTCCAAAGGCACCATGGGAAACCGTGGCATGGAGGAGCTGATCCCGCTGGTCAACAAGCTGCAGGATGCATTCAGCTCCATCGGCCAGGCGTGCAACCTGGACCTGCCGCAAATCGCGGTGGTGGGCGGCCAGAGTGCAGGAAAAAGCTCCGTGCTGGAGAACTTTGTGGGCAGGTAAAATTGACCACAGCAAATAGGATAATCCCTTAACCTTGTGACATAAGTAGCCTATGGGGGCCAATCGCTAGTGGCCTGCAGAGTACAAAGCATTCGCAGTCACCGTGCTAAGAGACTTCCAGGTTTAAATTGTGTCCACCGCACAAACCACGACACAGCCCGTCTTGTGACTACTCGAGCGTAGCTGGATTTAGGTTGCAGCGGCACCTTTGGGATCTCAGCCCAATCGGCAACTACAGCCAGCCGTTTGCACTCATTAGAGAAAGATGATGCCTGACATTTTCTGGCATTATATTGTACATGCATGGCTGCCTATTCCACCCCCCCATTCGCTAATATTCATGATTTTAACATCATGTGTGCTGGTAAAGAAGAAACTAGTCCAGGGTTGCCTAAAAGTGAGCTTGGATGGGCTCCAGTTCATTGTGAACGGGACAAGTTGTGCAGCGAATGTATGGATCGCGTTGTTGCTGGCGTAACTGCACACATTAGGTACTGATACACTGTCTAGTAGTACGCCTGAAGGTCTTCGAGGGAGCGAAGAGTTTAGGTCGGACATGCAAGAGTGCACAATCCAGATGGAGGAATATTGTCTCGTTCTTGTTGAGTTGATGCCGAGCAACAGTCCATCTGTGCCGAAGGCAATGTGAAGGCCTTTGAATGGATGACAAGTGTTGCTTTTCTTTAAACTCTTCCGACTTGTGGCGTTGGCCAGTCCTGCTGAGCAAGCTGAAAATTGTGCCCGTGTGTGTGTGTTTTTTAAAAATAATTCTGTTATCCAGGTTATGAGAATCTGCAAAAGCTGAATTGGGGGCAGCTCTACTCCTGTTTGTTGAAATTGTTGTGGTTTGTGAAAACTGACTTGGGTAATGATGTAATTCGGCGAGCAAAATATGCTTTTTCAGTACAGTACGGACATTTTTCAGAGGAGCAACCGTCCTTATGGCTTTGTGGAATTATGTCCACCAACACACATTTAAGCCCCCCCCCAAAAACTCATTTTAAAATGAGTGCTTCATTTTCAATTCAGGTTGCCCTGCTTTTTCCAGCTGGAAATTCCGGGCTGTAAAAATGGCCAGCATTCTATCCAGCGTTTGAGCTAATGAAACCATAAATAGCAAGAAATCCAGGCGTACAATCTGAAGATGTTTAGCGTTGACTCGAGTGATGCATTGTGATTGGCTGTTTGTCCACAGGGACTTTCTGCCCCGCGGATCTGGCATTGTCACTCGCAGGCCGCTGGTTCTGCAGCTTATCAGCGCTACTGCAGGTGGGTTGGCCACGCATTTGTACACCCACACATGCTGCTGGCACACTCACAAATTGTCAAATGCGCCCCCCCCACACCCACACCCCCCTTGTCTTTTTTTTTTGTCATTTAAATTGAGCTTTTTTTTAAATTTTTTTTTTTTATTCCCTGCTCCCACTCCGGCGTTCTTTCCCTGTCACATGTTGCTCCATCACCACCGCTCTCTGTTGCACGTTCTCCGTTTTCACAGAATGGGCCGAATTCCTCCACTGCAAAGGGAAGAAGTTCACGGATTTCGATGAGGTCCGCCAGGAGATCGAAGCCGAGACGGACCGTGTCACCGGTGCCAACAAAGGCATATCTCCCGTGCCCATCAACTTACGCGTGTATTCCCCAAATGGTGCGAAACCACATTTTCCTTCCATTTTCAACACTTAAGTGACAACTCAAAATAGGCATCGAAATAGACTGCGATGTGGTGTGAGTCATCCCCCCTCCTGTTCTTTTTTTTTTTTTAATTCCTTGATCAAATACAGAGGGTTGTCATGCAGCCTTGATTACTCTCTTGTAGTCAAAAATGGAAGGATGGTGATACAAGAGGGCGTCAAGGTTTCTCTGCTGTTCTGTGTTCCATTTATTGCACTCAAGAGGATCGACTCAATGATGTACATCCGGTGCCGACGTGCATCTGAAGTCACAGTTCATTCAGAATGAAGCAGACAGTCATCATCAGTTAAAAAAAAAAAAGCAACAACAACTTTCAATGATAGATGCTGTATGTTTATGCTGTTGAAGGTTCGACTTTTTTTTTTTTTAAACGCTGATGTCTGTTGGACTTGAACAGGCCGAATTTGCATATTTCAATTTTGTGTGAACCGGTCACCGATTCACCTGAAAGACTTTCAGCAATTTCAGCATTTTGGAGTGCGGCCGTGGGAACATTTGGGACATTCCCAATACGCACCTACAAAAGTTTGGCTGAGAATTTTCCAGAAGCAAGCCAAATAATTAAGATTTGTGGATTTATGAAACTGAGATTTAGGGTTTGAATTTCATCTGTGGCCTTCCCGTGTGAGCTTTGCATATTGTTGATGTGCGAAAGTCAGCTGGGATAGGCTCCAGGTGACCCGCAACCCTCATCAGGAGAACAGTCAAGAACTGTATTCATCTGCCGCTTCCAATGAAGACATTTATTCCCATAACTCATGCGTTCCCAATAATCGTTCCAAATGTCTTTCCCTGTTCTCATTTCAATCAGGAGAACAGTCAAGAACTGTATTCATCTGCCGGTTCCAATGAAGACATTTATTCCTATAACTCAATGCGTTTCCAATAATCGTTCCAAATGTCTTTCCTTGTTCTCATTTCGTGTTCTCCCACCTGAACAGTGTTGAACTTGACCCTCATCGACTTGCCGGGGATCACCAAGGTACCGGTCGGAGACCAGCCCGCTGACATCGAGCAGCAAATCCGGGAGATGATCATGCAGTTCATCACCAGGGAAAGCTGCCTGATCTTGGCCGTCACTCCGGCCAACACCGACCTGGCCAACTCAGACGCCCTTAAACTGGCGAAGGACGTTGATCCTCAAGGTGAGGCAAGGGCGACTGCAGGAAGGAGGGCGGGGGAAGAAAAAGAGATTCAGCAACGCGTGGCGTGATCCTTAGCGAGACGGCCAATCTGTCTGCTGTCAGAAAACACCATTTGTGTTTGAACTTCCGCTTTGACCTCTCTAAATTTGGGCGCACCATTTATCAGTAGCGGTTGCTTGAGTTTCAATTCATTCTCAGAGAGCGGGGAGGGGAAGATGTGAAGATAATTGAAAGAGCCGCTAAAGGACAGAAGACGTTTGACGGGGACAAGGCAATAACTGCGGATGGGATGACGGAGTTAATTTGACCTCCAGACTGCGGGGAGGGAAACGAGAGAGGACGCGCGGGAGAATGAACTTGAAGGCAAACGGGAAGAGGACACGGACGAAGCAACGAGGCGGGGAGGAATGATTCATGGTGGTGAATGAGGACAGGAGGAACCATCTTGTATCGGGGTTATCGTTGTTTGGCATTTTTCATGATAGTATTTGCTTTTGACTTTTGCTTTTTCATTTCACTTAGTTTCTTCGGGCAGGTTTGTTTGATTTTATTAAGTTGTATGCTTTCGAAAATGCTTTGTTTTAGTTTTTTCAAACATATGTTGAGTGCAAGATTGAAAAAAAAGAAAAAGGTCACTAAGCATTGTGTAATGCAGAAACATAAGTTAATTTTTCATTTGATTTTGTTAATTAAAAAAAAAATTCAGTTATAGTTTTTTTTTTCAATGATTTTTTTTGGGGGGGTTAACTATAATCATGTTAACATGAAATGGAAATAGTAGTTGATGACGTGGAGCAGATTGAAACAAGTAGACGTGATGGTCGTGTGGTCGCCTCTGTCCTGTAAGGTCTGCGCACTATCGGAGTGATCACCAAACTGGATTTGATGGACGAGGGCACAGACGCCCGTGATGTGCTGGAGAACAAGCTGCTGCCACTGAGAAGAGGTTTGTCAGCAGACTGGCCGGCAGCCTCCTTTACGCAACTCAAGCATGTTCCCGCTTTTTTTTTTCTCCTTTTTTTTTTTTTTTTTTTTTAATGTCTCCCTCCCCCGGGCCCAGTGATTATTTTGGCCAATTTGTGTCCTTTTTCTTGTTTTGTTTTCAGGCTACATTGGAGTGGTGAACCGCAGTCAGAAGGACATCGATGGGAAGAAAGATATCAAAGCAGCTCTGGAGGCGGAGAGAAAGTTCTTTTTCTCTCATCCGGCTTACAGGCACATAGGGGACAAAATGGGCACCCCGCGATTGCAGAAAGTGCTCAACCAGGTGATCATAGCTTTACTCGCGGTGCACTTTGCATAATTAATAAGATGGCGGCCTAGATTTTTTTTTTCCTCACTTTCATTATCTGACCCATCATTGTGGAGGATGCATGACACTGTCGATATAAACAAATCTGCTCACGTGGTTATTTTTCCTTCCTTTTAATATTTACTGGATGTATGGATTTATGTTTGATTTAGGTTGTGCTGTTTTTATTTCACTTTAGGTTGTGTTTAAAAGAGTGCCATCCAGGTCAAATCCTTGCACAACTTTCATTGCTCACATGTGTTCATGTGGAAGTAAAAAAATAAAAATAACAATAAGAATATATACTCCCACACGGCAGCAAAATTTCAGTTTTATCAATGATCTCTTTTGATGCGCGCTGTCAGAGACGGGATTGTGGTTGCAGTTTGCAGTGGTGCAAAAGTGCACCGAGTATTATTTTAGAAATTTTGCTCCTCTCATCTCCCTTGACAGGGAAACCACATATTCGAAACATCTCTCAGTGGACTCCCACATCACTGCAAGCTACAACGGCAAAAATTAACATTGTACCCTCCTGTTCGTGCCATTTACAATCGAGCATGAATATAACTCATCGAGGCAGTTTTTTTTTCTTTTTCTATAAGGTTGAATATTATGAAAATGATTATTGTTGGAATTGTGTTCCCATAGCAACTGACCAACCATATCCGAGACACTCTGCCAGCTTTTCGCAGTAAGCTGCAGTCCCAGCTGTTGGCTCTGGACAAAGAAGCCGAGGAATACCGGGGATACCGACCGGATGACCCATCCCGCAAAACCAAACAGCTGTTGCAGTCAGTATCAGAGCACCCAGTTTCACCCAGAAAATAACTTCTATCATATTAATGGACCATTGAAAAATATATAGCCTGTTTCATGATGCGACTGGGCGCTACGGTGGATGACTGCTTAGCACATCAGCTTCACGGTGCATAGGTTGTGGGTTCGAATCTGGGCTCCGGCCTTCCCGTGTGGAGTTTGCATGTTCTCCCCGTATCTGCGTGGGTTTTCTGCGGGTGTTCTGGTTTCCGCTCCGCATTGTAAACAAATGCTTGTTACGTTAATTCAACACTCTTAAAATGTCCCGAGGTGTGATTGTGAGTGTGAATGGTTGTTCGTGACCAGTTCGGGGTGTACCCAACTCCAGCGCACCAGCGCCCCTTGTGAGGATAACCGCTTCGGATCATGTATGGCTGGTTGTTGGGACTACTGCTGGTTATCGTGCATCCCTTTTTCAGGATGGTGCAGCAGTTCTCTGTGGACTTTGAGAAGAGGATCGAGGGTTCAGGAGACCAGGTGGACACCGTGGAACTCTCAGGCGGAGCCAAAATCAACCGCATCTTCCATGAGCGTTTCCCATTTGAACTGGTCAAGGTCATCATTCATCTGTATTATTTATTAGAGCAAAACAATTTTGGCCGGCGAGAGCGTTTCAAGTGGTTCTGCTTTTCAAATCATTTTGCTTGAACTACAGAAAGGCCGACAGATTTTTCTTTCTGAGAGCGATCATAGAATATAACTCCCTAATTTTGTCTGACTGTGTATTCTTTGCAGATGGAATGTGATGAGAAGGAGATGCGTCGTGAGATCAGTTACGCCATCAAGAACATCCACGGAATCAGGTGGGAGCCTTTCCTTGTGTCTCCTTTCATCTCCATTAAAAAAAAGCTCCTTGATATGGCAAGCCAGATACTTAAAAATATGATTTTTAATGGGAGAAGCCTTTATTTTCTCTGATCTATATACTGTCTAGTTGGCAACAACTAGCATCAAATATATTTAGATATTTACTATTATTTTTTTTTCTTCCCTGAACAAAAATACAAGCGGTTCCCATGGTGCTTGATTACTTTTGTTGATTGTACCTTGAAGGTTTTACGTACCATTGTTGCAGACAGTTGATCAAAACGGTATCAAAACAGACTCTAAATGGCAGATGCGTCATCCATTTTAGAAAAGACAGTAACATTGAGAAGAAGAACAACATTCACTCTTTTTTTTTTTTTTTCTTCTCTTTCTTTTGCTGGTCGGCAGGACGGGGCTGTTCACTCCAGACATGGCCTTTGAAGCCATTGTGAAGAAACAGATCATCAAGTTAAAGGAGCCCTGCGTCAAGTGCGTGGACATGGTCATCCAGGAACTCATCAACACTGTTCGCCAGTGTTCCAACAAGGTGATTCGAAGATTTTTTTATACTCTGTTATCACGCAGTCATAACAATTCATCTGCACCAATAAGACTGAACAATTTGAACCCATACAGGGCAGACAGCTATGGGGAAAAAAAGGAGCGATAAGATTGATTTGTGTGATTTTACCGTTCTCTATCAGCAGTCATGATATGCCGTTTGTGGTGTGTTCACAGTTGGAATGTTTTCCGAGACTACGGGAAGAAACGGAGAGAATTGTGACCTCTCACATCCGTGACAGAGAGAGTCGGGCTAAGGAACAGGTAGCACACAGTCCTTGTTTTGATCTGTGCAAAATGGTGCCTATCCAGCACGTAGTCACAGACGTATATTGGTTGGTATAATATAAGTTACTGTATGTGCATGGATGTGGAATGTGTACGTTTTGTGATGCTGTCATGTTTAAAATAACATTTTTCTGCATGTTAGGAAAGAAGCGTTTGGATGATACGTGTTTACTAAACGTGAGCCTAACAATCAGCTTAGTTCAACAAAACTAAAACCAATGCAGAATCATCACTTAACGACACCTTTAAACACTTTCTTAACGTTTTTCAAAATCACACGGGAAAAAAAACAAAAAGCATTTGTGAGCACGTACTACCAAGTTAGCCTTTAGCTTGCTAACCTAGCTTGATATGTTGTGTACCAATAATAAGAAAACAAATCGCCCAAACTATCTATCTCACTATTCATGACGGTGTAAAACGTGTCTATTTCAATTGTTTCAGGTTCTGCTGGTGATTGACATTCAGCTCTCCTACATCAACACCAACCACGAGGACTTCATTGGCTTTGCAAAGTAAAGACTCACCTTAAGAGCGATGCCGTTTCTGAGTTTTGTCTCTCTCTTTTATTGTCGCCTTCATCCCCACAGCGCGCAGCAGAGAAGCAGTCAAACTAACAAGAGTCAGAGTTCCGCAACAAATCAGGTGAGGGATTAGCGCAGGATGGACGCCGCGTCGGTAGAAAAACATGGAAGATGGCGATTTCAGATGTCGTCTCGCATTGGAGTTTGTCTGTTGCTCTTTACACAACATATAGGCCTTTGTTTTTATTTTTAGATGTGTCCGTTATTTTGTACGATGGCGCATTATGTGTGAAACTGGCCACTGGACAGACCGTGTCTGTTTGATTTGGCCGAATCATTTGAGTTCCAAAGAATCACGTTGGATTTGCTTTTTTTGCCACCACCATCAGCATCAATGTCATTGTTGAGACCTTTCGCTTTTGTTTGAAGCCCTCCTGTGTCATCAAGGTGCCACTTTGCATTTCATCCCCATCCCGTAGTGAGAAAGTCAGCTGCCCCCTTATGGGTGTCTGTTGGTGAGTATTTGCTCATTGTGGCGTCTGGTTTACAATTTTCATCTGAGGCTGCAATAATGCATTCGCCCAAAGTATGGTGCTCTCTGCCACCGTTGCCTTCACGGGAACTTGACCTAACCTCTGTAAGACTCTTTTTTTGTTGTTGTTGCGAAATGTCTTTCCATATGGACTGATGAAATCTGCCTAAAGTGACCTTCAAGTTTGTGAGAACCCTTCCAGATTGCAGGATAAATGAACGCCTATTCTATTCTAATCTGTCTCCTTTCGATTGTATTCCATTCTAAAAGCCCGCCATTCCTCCTTGTTGCAGGCCTCCTCTCCACCTGCATCAGGCCTGATTGTAAGACATGACCAAACAATCGTTTGCTGTCTGACACCCTCACAAGGCTCACAGACGACAAGGCGGTGCCTCATAAAGCCATTGAAATATCCAAGAATTTGGCGGACTCCAATATTGTATCCAGGATCGCTAGTGTTGGACATTTGTCTCCGTAGTCTGTCGTGCGTGTACGCTACATATGTGGACAAAGGTATTGGGACACCGGCAAAACCTCTCAACAGCATTGGTCTCCTTTTTGCAGCGATAATAGAGCCTGCGTGCTCCCGGTTTAGTATATTCCAAATGGCGAAGGCTGTGGATTGTATTTCCCCCTTGGCAAGATTTGGAGGTAAGACTTAAGAGGAAGTAAAGGATAGATGATTGAATTGATTGTGTGTCCCAAGACTTATGTCCGTAAAATGTGGCTGCAGCTTTTTCATTTGTGCCGCTGACGGCAGCGGCTGCGAATTGATTTGGGTAACCTCCTTAGTGCGGCGGCGCAAGACCGACCGTAATCTAACCTACTAACCACTTGGCACTACGTCTGCAGGCGTGTTTGCGCCGGGCTCGTGGGGTTACGACAACTAACACAGCAGCGTACACACACTTCTTGTCTGATTGTTTGTCTTGAAGCACTTAACACGATGGTCACTGAATAATAAGACGACTCACCTCTTGGAATGACAGCGCACTGACGTAGAGTCACCACCACATGGCTAACTCTAACCACTGCACACGTTTCATTGCAGTCCAAAGCAAATTAACATCTCGGTGGGCGAAGAGCTTGTGTCCTTCGCCACTTCCCTTGTCCTAGCAGCCTTTCATTTTCAAGATGGATTTTTTTTTTTTTTCACACCTTTTGACCTTCTTGCCCTCCCCAGGTCATCCGCAAAGGCTGGCTGACCATCAACAACATCAGCATCATGAAGGGAGGAGCCAAGGAGTACTGGTTTGTGCTTACCGCCGAGAGCCTCTCCTGGTTCAAGGATGATGAGGTGAGTCGGAACTTCTTTTCGATGAAACGTGCGACCCGACCGATAAGGACACACCATGAAATGACGTGACTGTCGCCGCGTTCGCACGATCACGGCCATTATCAACACAAAGCAAAGGTGACGGAGGTCAGACGCTGGAAGAACATTTTATTTGGCAAGCGCTTCATTTTGTCGCCGTGGCAACAGTCTGCATCGATCCGGGCTCTCAAATTGGCTGCCTTCTAAACAAATGTAAAACGCGCGTGCTCCGTTCCGCAATGTCAACATTCCATCAACGAACGACCGAGCCATTTTTTTTTTTTTTGAAACCGCGCGGTGGAGAACAAGGCTAACTGAGAAAAGTGTGGCACATGCCCGAAATGGAAATGACTCACACCAGTTAAGTGCATTTAATCGTTGACATGTGTAATAATAACAGAAGTAGCGGCGATGACTGAGCCCAGGTGCTTGCGCAGATGTGGCGGATGCCTCGGTTGGCCGGCTGTCGCCTATCTGCCTGTCTGTGCCTGCTGTACAGTTTGGAGGATATTCTGCACAGCAAGTGTAGATAGGCGGACACACTGCAACCTCTTCGGCTCGTGATGCGGCGCTAAGAAAAAAAAAAAAAATCCCATTCGTTACTTTGCGACGTCATTCGATTGCAATCATTCGTCGGCACCATGTTAAATCAACACCAGCCTCGATGAAAGTATCGTCGATTGGAAATGATTTTCAAATGGTCGCGCGTGTGGAGCGACGTGTTTTTCCTTTTTGCGTTCCATAATTTCTTTCGTATGAGCGCGGTTCCTTCTCCTGGGAATTGGGGCATTTGTTTCATCTTTGCAAATTTGGATACTTCCCAATGTCAACCACATGTTTCGCTCACAGGAACCCAAGATGTATGAACACCACTCGGGGTCAGGCTGCACCGCGGGGGTGTGGGGGGGGGGGGGGGGTTCAGATTGTTATTTGATACTTTAGTGTGGCAATGCAGGAAATTATAGACTCCGCGAGGCTGGCCGTGTATATTTCTGCTTTACACCCTGTGAACTTTCGAAAGTCACATCCACATGCGTGTGTGTCTCCCCTTGGTGTGGTTGGGCCTCGGAAGAGGTCGAGTTTTTAATCCCAGACATCAGCCTTTAACGATTCTGGAGCGAGAAACAAAAAAAATGTAAATCTCAATATTCAGGTGACCTGCAACCCCTCCTTGACCAAAAGTATTCAGCAAAACTTAGGTGAACCTTTTGAGCATTCCACAAATTTCTCCCGTTCTAAAAACTCATTGATTTATCCATGCATCTACGCGTACATATAAATTCAGCGTAGATGAGTACAATGGCGTCTTCGATAGGCTTCTGTGGCAACCTACCCCAGCGAAATGCATGTGCTGGCATGTCAAATTGCCCAAGTCCATTACGGCCACCCACTGAAATCATTTTGTTTGGGTCTGACTGTATTTCCAAACTCCACTTGATTGATTGTCCCCTTCTCCTTTGGCTGGTGTTTGATGCTTTGCAGGCACCTATGCTCCTCCCCCCTGCCCCCCCTCCCGCGAACCACATCTTCCTCCAAGTGCTAGGCTAGTAGCCCGCACACTTACTCGTTCATCGGGGCTATAAAAAAATGTTTGAAACATCGACACTTTGACGATCATATCGCTCAATCTTCAGACTTCTACCCTGTTGGTTTTCACGGACATTTCCGTCACGAGTTAACGGCTTCATGTTTATTCGCCAAAAAGAAATGAAAAGGAGGGAGGTGTGAGAGTTATGAATCACTTAGGTGAGATTATACATTCGTTCGGATGAAAGTGAAGCAAGGGAAAGAGAGAAACAAAACAAATCAATTGGATCGCTCGGAAACAGCCACACACACACACACACACACACGCACACACAGAAAGAGAAACTGACAGAAGAAGGTCCATGCCCAGTCTAACCAATGTGCAGACTACTGTACACCAGTATGACAATGAACAGGTAGTCTGAACACTGGGTGGACGGAGCCGGAATAAAGTGTCAGGCCTTTTCGCTGTTTTCCGCCATTCCGGTTGCTCGCGGCTCGGTGGTGTCGTCTGTGCCCTCCCGTGTTGGCACCAAGGATCCCAGCGACCGAAAGCTCCTAAAAGTGCAATTCGCTCGTCAGAGTTGTCGCTTCCCCCAGCTTTTAGGCGCACATCTCTTGGCGCGTTTGTTTTTTTTTTTCTTTTCAGTCGTTTTGCACCCCGGGTCCCCCCGCGCGGTCCATTGTGGTCACGCCGGCCATGAAGAGTATCCAGTCCTGACGTGGCATATTCGCCCAGACGACTGGGACAGACTGGCTGCACGTTCAGGGAGGGGATATTTCAAAAAAGGGGGAAAGAGGGAGATGGGGGGGGGGGCGTGAGTGAGAAAGAGAGAGGAAGAGGGAGGGGACCTGTGTGACCATATATGGAGTGTCGTGACCCCTTGGGGAATACAACCCCGAATGGGTCTGCCGACTCTCAGGATTCTACGGCTCTCTTCTCTCATTTTAATTTAATCGTGCGACGGTTCGCTTTCACGTCTTGGACCAAAATCTTCAAATTGAGTTTGGTGTTTTTTCGCCGAGCCAGTCTTCCCTCCTTGGCCTGCCGTCTCTTTAACTTCAAACACACTCCTCCTCCTCTGGTTCTCCGAGAGCTGCTAAGCACTACCAGATGTTGAATTTTAACGCCAGGCTGTCATTTAATCTCGCTGTCTCTCCCGCCTTCTACCCCCCCCCCCCCAAAAAAAAATCAGGCAGGAAGTGGGCCCCTCTGGAATGGAAAGAAAAATATTGAAAAACTACTGAGCGTAGGGTGATAAAAGTAGGAAGTAAAATCAAAAATGAGAGATGAACATAAAGTCTAAATCTGATGGATGGGAAATATTTGACGCAAAAAACATCTATCGCGATCTCCGTAGCCGCGCCTGAGCCTTGCCCCTTAACAGCTCAACGTGTGTTTGAGCGGCGCATTATGTGGAGCTCCCGTGCTTTTCTACATCTGCATTTCCTCTGACTTGAGCGCCGGAGTTTTCTCCAGCCTTGAGCTCCCAGCTCTCCTTTTGCATAACTCACCGTGAACGACGACTGCGTCCTGACCCGCTCTATAATGACTTCCACATGTGCTCTCTTTCCCTCTCTTTTTCCCCTCTCTTTCTTTCTTTCCCCCTCTCGCTCGCACTTTTACCTCCCACTCTCCTTTCTCCCCCATTCCTCCTCTCTCCTGTCACCCCTTCTCTTTCGACTCACCCCCACTCTCGCTTTCCCTTCAGACCAAATTTCACCTCCTGCTTTGCCAACATCACCCAGGACTATTGTGTGCGCAAATATCCTTGCACAATTGTCAGCTCCGACAATAAAGGGCGTTTTTGCTCTCGTTCACAGGAGAAAGAGAAAAAGTACATGCTCCCCCTGGACAACCTGAAAGTCCGTGACGTCGAGAAGAGTTTCATGTCCAGCAAGCACATATTCTGCATTTTTAATACGGAGTCAAGGTCAGCGACCGGTGCTTCCGAAAATGAGTTTGGAGTTGTATTGACCACGTGACACTTAAAAAAAAGAGTTTTTAGGCCCGGGCGCAAGACTTGAAATATGTTTTGGATTACGGGTGATGTCGTGTGCGCTTGAGTGCATCCAACAACACGTCGTAAGAACTCCATTCTATTCACGATCGGGCTATTAATTCAGATTTTAGATTTTGATTCAAATCGATGTCGTATTTTTGCGCTTTATTGAGGATTATGAGTCACCCGCTCGTCTTATTTACACAAGTGTGTTTTGACACATATGACTCATTTTTGATGCACGTTGTTGCTGTGGCATCCAGGAATGTGTACAAGGACAATCGCACTCTGGAACTGGCTTGTGACTCACAGGATGATGTGGACAGCTGGAAGTCTTCTCTGTTACGTGCCGGGGTCTACCCTGAGAAGACCACCACGGTGAGCACACTTACGTCTAGCGATTGTTATGTCTGGTCCAAAAAGCATTGTGTAATCCGCACGAACTTTTTCCGTGCTTTTCCATACCGTTTTCATCACGTTGAAGTGTTTTTGTCATTCCTCCATCAATAGCCTCGGTCATTTCCTTTGACCACATGCGGCCTTGTAAACTTAAATGTCTTCTTTTCTTCTGGAATTCTCAAAAGGTCGAGAGTGAGTCGTCCACTACCACCTCGGATAACTTCTCCATGGACCCTCAGCTGGAGCGGAAAGTGGAAACTATTCGTAACCTGGTCGACTCCTACATGGCCATTGTGAACAAGTGCATTCGAGATCTTATGCCCAAGGCCATCATGCATCTCATGATCAATAATGTAAACAAGTTACTCATTTCCTACCCCCCTATGTTTATTTGCAGTTGATTCCGCGCCCGAATGCTCACTCTACACTTCCTCTCTGGACGACTAGGTCAAGGAGTTCATCAATGCCGAGCTGCTGGCCCAGCTGTACTCTGCAGGTGACCAGAACGCCCTGATGGATGAGTCCCAGGAGCAGGCCCAGAGGAGGGATGAGGTGCTGAGGACCCACCAGGCCCTCAAAGAGGCCTTGGCGATCATTGGGGATATCTCAACCACCACCATCACCGTTCCTCTGCCACCCCCTGTTGACAACTCCTGGGTCGGGGGATCAAGCGGCGGTCGCAGGTACTTTGCGGACAGCGTCTTCCAAAAACATCTTGCAATGATGTGGAATTGAATCAGTCAAAAACAGGAAGCATGTACTCAGGGTTTTTTTTTTCTTCTTCCAAACATTCCAAATACCCCCGTAGGTCTCCTCCTCCAAGTCCCACTGCCCCAAGGAGGATGTCTGCAGGCCAGCGCCCGGCACCTCGAGGAGCCCCACCACCACCAAACCGTCCAGGTCCCTTGGGGCCCTTCAATAACAGTGCTGAGAGCCCCCAGGCTCCCAGCCGCCCAAATCGAGCCCCCCCAAGCATTCCCAGGTGAGTACAAGAATCCGTGTGATGTTTGTTTTACTCTTGGCTTTGCGCTTTACGAGGAAACATATTTGGCAAAGCGCAGGCGGAGGAGAAGTCAGGTAATGGTGAGAATGAAATGAAAAGAATTCAACGTGATCATTTGGATTTCACTCGATGAGGTCTTTACGTAATTTATCAGCAAGGAACCCCTTTGAAAAAGTGATACAGTGGTTGTCATTTAAGATTTTCTTTTGTCAGAATAATATTTAGATGAACTTATATCTATGGAATGACATTGCAACCCAAATGTAATTTAATTTTTTTGTCAGATGGGGGAGAGGGTGGCCGATACTTGTCTGTATGATGTCAGCCTAACAGATAATTGGCTCATTTCGGCACAGAGATACGAAACCAGATTAGACAGACCTCCCAAAGTTTTGATCACTATTTGGCATCCTGTATCTTGACCGGTGCTATTAGAACCGGGCACTCCAGTCACTCTTACAAACATTTTGTGCATCAGTGCAACTGTAACTCAAAAACAAGGCAAATTCCACAGAGCAATTATTTTCTTGAAACTTTAATTGTTCCAGGATGCTGGTTAACCATTATATTTCAAAACAGTCCCCCTCCCGTTGATCTGTTTCCTATTCATTCAGCATAGTCTTCTTCTTCTTGGTTCATTGGTGCTTTACAGCTCTTTTGTGCACACCGCCACCTACTGGACAGGAAGCACAAAGCGTCTCCATGTACAGTCAATGGAAGCAAACCTGCTTCTATTCAGCCCCACGAACAAACACACGAGACAGGCAGAGCATGTTTCTCTGAGTCATCAGCAAAACAGGCGTCCATCAGTGATGGACTGAGAGCTCCGTCAGAACATGACCCTGTTAGTGATGATGATATTGACGGACGAAAACCCATCCCCCGTCAGGACTTAGTCCATCCTTTAAAAAAAAAAATTTCCTGACATACTGACCGATTAAACGGCCCTTCCGTCAGTGCTGACAGAATGGCCACCTCTGCTCTTTTTTTACATTGCAGTGAGTTGGTTTCTGCGTATGAGGGTCGAATGGTATCGTGCGTTCTTGGTTGCCTTGCATCAGGACATCCTGCAGTAACTTGCTAATATGAGCTCTTTTCAAAGCTAATAAACGTGACTTCAACTACTTTATCCAGGTATTTTTCCGTGTCAGAATGAATATTTTTTTCCTCAACTGGTTAAATGTATAAAACAGACTTTGCTGTACATTGCTCATGTGACTAATGCAGTGTCTTCTGCGACCAGTGTGTGACGATAACTTGCATTTTCTTTGGCTCTCAACATATTTCCGATAGCGTGCATGATGACCGTTCGTCCTCCGCATTTTTGGTGTGAAATGAATTGTCTATTAATGCTCCAGTCTTTGGACTGATTGATTTCTTTTTCTTCTTTTTCCTCCCACCTGCGTCGCTCTGTCGCCTTCCTCAACATCGCCGTTCGATGCTCACTCAAGTCGACGACCACCACCATCGCCAACAAGACAAGTACCGCCATAATCATCCACAGGGGTCGCCCTTCTTCTTCCTCCCTTCTCTCTTAGCCATGGCTCTGCTGCCCCGCCCACTCATTAGTGCAAATCGTGACTCCTGATCTCCTGCCAGTCGACCATCTCCATGTATCTATGTACAGTATTGTACTTGTCTTGTGGTGTGTGTTTTCGTGCGCTTGTTGCTCGCCTGTGGTCCAGGTATGCTCCAGCAGAACCACATCCTAGTATCATCCACCGAAACCTCTTCCCCCTCCGACCCTTCGCCAAGTCAGCCGCCACCGGAACTTGCCGCTTCGACATGAAAATATGCCCAGCCGACGTGCTGCCGTCTTCATTCCAAAATGCAGCATGGCACATAAGCTGCTTTTATTGCATGGGAGTGTATGTGTGTGAATGTCTTTTGCGTGTACGGGGGAGGGGCTAATTTGCCGAGATATACACTCGAATTCATTTAGTATTTATTTATTGTACACTCCTCCCATAAGTGTTAATTATAAGCCTACTGTTCTCTATAGGAACAAGAGTTGTATCTTAGTATGTGCGCGTAAACACGCGTTTGTTTGTGTGCAAGTAATACTGTGTGTTGCGAGGACACATATGCATACGCAGTCTGTCTGCACGTTTGCTGCCGTTTCAGTTCATTTTGTTTTCACGTTCAAAGATGTTTATGATGACTCATGAACCCTCGGGGTGCATTTACTCTTGGACTTTTGTGAGATGTTTGTGTGCTGTAGTAGCATTCGTACACACATAACAAGGCGGAGGAGCACCATGAGTATTCTCTATATGACACAGAATCAATACGACATTTAACCTCGTCATAGGTGTCCACCTGTGCTGTATCAATGGTCAAAGTTGTGACCCTTGACACCTTAAGCTCAAATTCAGATGCTGACTGCTGTCGTGGCTGCAACCCTCCGAGATGTTTAGCTGTGGATTAACAAATGGCATCATTTTTACATCTTCCCTTTTAGTCTTGATCTCAGGTTTGAAACATGCAACGAACTTCATGCACACGAAAGACGAGCACTCACTCGTATTTGTTCAACTCCCCTGTATCCTTTCTTTTTTTTTTTCAGACACTCATGTCAGTCAGTCAGCATCTGTGTTCGATCTTAAGCAGCTATTGTCAGTGTTCAAGTGCTTCTCTGTCAGTTTGTTCATGTGTATATGGTCCTAAACTGTGTTCTGGTTCTGCTGTATATAAGTATTGATAAGGAAAATACTGTACCTGTGGACTCTTAAGACCTCACAATGGATCCTAGCGCTTTAATGGTTCTCTCTGTCTGTTCACTCAACATCGAATTTAGACTGCCTTTGCGGCATGAATTACAATTCTATATTGCCAAAGCTAAATATATAAAGAGAATTGCAGAGTATAAAAAGAAAACTAAAGAACAATGACTGATTCCATTTGTGGTAAGATGTTTGTCAGAGAGCATAATGGAAAATTGCATCTATTGTTATTTTCTGTGTCTCTGTATTGTTCCTCAATTAAAAAAAAAAGTCGTACTTCTCAATAGTGTTCATTGGTTTCACCAAAAGGCCAGCAGGTTTGCTGGTGAAACACAACAAAAGTATAATTGTTCTTCTTAAACATTGGTCTAATGCTTACCGATGTGTAATTTCCCCATCTGGAAACATTTGAAGATACAGTATCAGATTAGAAATAAAAATACACACACATGCACATGCTGTTCTTTGTTTTTTTTATGTTATATACCACAGTCTCTACTTTGATGTTGTGCTCTAATTTCTTGCTGCCCTGACTGATTTTTCCCTTGGAAAAAAAACAAATCTCCTCCTCTTGCTGATCGCTGTTCGACACACGCCATCTTGTGACACCAATAACAAAGTGCATGTTAAAAAACGTCTGATCAAAACAGTGCACACAGAACAACTGCTTCTGTAAGGCAAGATCACACTAAAACATGAATTATTGCATGAACATCTGATTTTCTACAGTCCCAATTCACAATAATAATATTTAATAATAATAATATGTATTACAATATGTATTATAATTATACTCCTCCTCCTACTAATAATAATACATTGTTTTTTATTATAAAGCTGAAATAGTTCTGTTTTTCCTTGTAGTATTTTGATCGGCGCTTCCGATTAAACAGTTCGACGTGTTGATTTCAATTGCGTTGAATTCTATTACCCAACGGTCACAATTCTTGTGCTCCGTCCACTTTGCAAAGAGCACCGCCTGCCAGACGAACCCAAGCAATAAATCGAGTGCTCCCGAAAGAAACCCAGTACGACGTTGCCATTGGCAGGACAAAGCGTGACGCAATAACAGTTGGTAGCAGGTTGTTTAGCTGTCAAGCTGCAGTGAGCGATTCGGAACTCGCCGATGTTGGCTAAGTTTAGCTTTACCAACGGGCCATCGTGTCCCCCCCGACACCAAGGAGGACATATAGCTGGGCCAATTTAACGTATTATACCAGCACGCCGAGAATGTCTTTCCCGACAGGCCAGGGATGAAGATGATAATATGGCGAGCTGTGACTCTGTGGCTGTCTGTGGCACTCGTATTTTGGTAAGTTTCTACATTTTTTTGCTCGGTAGTTTCTATTTCACGGTCAGAGTTTAACCTCTAACGTAAAAAAGACTCAATTGTTGAAGTGGAATCGACTAAGGCCAAACGACGTACTCGGTGCATTTCGTTAGCTTGTGCTAGTTGCGACTTGCTATGTTGTGATGTGGCATCTGGCTGACTTGTAACCGCTCGCTTGTCGTAGATTGCTTTGCTAACCCGGCCCGGGACGTGGTCTCGCTCTTCCCAACATTGCCTATGCTCAAAGCGTCCTGACTGTCCCAACCATCACAATAAAGTTGCATTTGAAGAAAACACCAGCGCAGTTGTTACTGGCTCACGTAAATCAGGGCAGTAATCGCCCTACTTCACGTTAACGCAGCGCAGATTTGGTTCATCGGGATTAAAAACCTTTCACGTCAGTAGTCCTGGAAACTGGATGCATCTGCTGCAGAGCGAAAGGCATCACAGAGAATGAAAGCGATTACGCTGACTGATTATGCGCTCTGTTTGTGATGTTGCCCGACGATACACAGAAAACTTGACTGGCTGACTTCTTGCCTTTCTGAGCGAAGGGACGCACTGCACACTTAACTGGCAAAATTCTTTATCATTCAGTAATTTGATAGTTGCAATCCTTTCAAGTGGACGTTCATAATGAATACAATGTCTGAATACATGCATTCGGGATTATTTATGTTTATTACAAGTATGCAGAATATTTTTTTGAACATGTCAAAAATAATTGTTGGGTCACCTACCTGTGTAAGGATGTACCATATACAATCATTTGTGTGCTGCTTTAAACATTTGTTGTGTACCCGATTCATTAATATGTCTAGTATTTAGAAGGCGATACCATAATGGCAATTAAAAGTAATAATGAATTTGGAGCCAGTGATTTTTGATAAGTAAACTGTTGTTTTGAGGGAAGTCCAATCTCTTATATTAGGGTTCGTGTTGAACAAAGCAATCCAGTAGCCAAGTTAAGTGTTTGACCTAAAAACCTAAAAAAAATAAAAAAATCCAGACTTGTGTGTCATGTTAAATTGCTACGACAGGAAGTGCTGTGAGATGCATTTCCAGTGAGAAAATAATTTGGGGGATTCACTCATTTCATTCTCCTTTCTAGTTGATAAAATGCATACTCTGTCGAGCTTGTATCTTGGGGAGCTGCATGTTATCGCTCGTGTGTTTTCAGCCTCCAGCAAAAATAATGAATTGGCCTTAAGAGTTCCAGTAATTTTCTTGTCAGAACACAAACGTGTTGGAGTGAGCGTATTGCATGTTTCTTTTTGATTTGTCAGCCCTCCTTGACTTTGTAAACTGATAAGATAAATTAGCCACGTGGCGTTACAAGCCACCTGGACTTTCTCACCGCGTCACACACATAAAATGTCTTGTGTTCTTCATTCCTCCAGTTGGGCCATCGAAGCTGGGATTTTGCGCTCGGAGATAAGCAACGTGTAGTCAGTCAGTGATCGTTGCCTCTTTGTCCCGCAGGTTCCCGAGCTGCCGTGTTGATTGCACAGAGCCAGACCAGGAGGCCCAGCGCTCTGAGCCTTTGCAGGACATCAGTTCAGAGGAGGAGTCAAGAGACTCTCATCAGCAAAACAAGGTTGGCCTGACACTTTCCAAGTCGCTGTTGAAACAATGAAATTCCTCAAGCTCCAATGTAAAAGTACTGTTTGTAAAATATAAAATATTTTCTCATGTATCAAAACGTGTCTGATGTCTTGAGGAGGATGAGAGCTTGGCTTTGCTCCCCGAGTCCTTGTCCGGGAATGAGGAGTCACCAGGGGACGATCAAAAAGACGAGCAGCCGACGCAGGCGGCGGACAAGAAAGAGACACATTCAGAGGCGAGTTAAATGACAAGTAGTTATTTTCGCCAGTAAAATATTGTACGTAAGTACTTCAGTATTCAAACCCTTGCCTGTTGATGCATATCAAGTAGTTATTTCATGACTTACGGTGTAAACCACCTCCCACCCAAAGTTGCATTGCATTGCTATACAGTTACCAGTCATTTTTTTATTTTTTCAGGACAAAATATGTAATATGGACAGATGGGTGGTGTCACTCAACAGGTCAAACATTTCCTTGACCTTGACCTTGATCTTCCAGGTCTCCGAGCCCACCATAAATGCAACGACGGAGGTCAACAGCAGCGTTTCGCAGCCCGAGCCGGAACACGAGCAACGCTCAGAAATGGAAAACCTTGACGCATCCACTGCTCAAGACAAAGACTCGGTTGTCCTCATTATGTCTTCCGATATAGTCCACGAATCCAGTGCTGAGGAAACTGACAGCCTCGGTATTCCGACCCTTCACGACACCGTTACAGTCAGGCAAGTTTTTCTTTCCCCTAATCATATCTCATTTCACACTTTATTCATTAAGATGTTACATCAACTACTGTCTTTTTCCGAGAAATATGATCAACTCCGAAGGCATAAGTTGCTCGTTGTCGTCTCAGTGTTTCAGACGACACAAGCGATGACGCTCATCCCGAGGTCCTTGACTCTGACTTGGCTCCCGCCGAATGTGCGGAAGAGGCAAACCCCTACGACCATGACAGGTAGTGGACTAAATTCGACCGGTTATTTCCGAATAAACTCATCCATGTTGCTTTGAGTGTTGAACTCTTATTAAAAACAACACCTTTGTGTTCCTTGCAGGCATCCTCCAGTAGTTTTGGAAAACATGTCAAACGTTCACACAACCGGGACCAAAACTCACAGCGACCCTCCAAGTGCCCAGGCTGGTCAGCATCTGGACGGGAACCTATCACACACTCTCAACGAGCAAGTGAGGAACATTGGATACCGAATGGCCGCCGCCTCCCCAACCGCCAGCGCCGGCTTTCATTTTCTCCCTCGTAGGACGCGAGTGCCGCCGTCATCGGGGACGCCGATCCCAGTGTGAGCGGGAAAGACCCCGAGGACATCCCGACGTTTGATGAGTGGAAACGGAAAATGATGGAGGTGGAAAATGAAAAAAGTAAAAGTCCATCTTGAGTGTGCTGGTATTCGAAGAGCAGTCTTAGCTGAAACGAGCACGACCGTAATCCGACGTTTCCCGTAGCTCTGTCCACACACACTTCAACGAACGGCGGTTCCAACGTCGTGAAGAAGGTGCAAAAAAACTTCAACAACTACGCTTCCGTGGAGTGTGGAGCAAAGATCCTCGGTGCTAACCCAGAAGCTAAGGTACGCTATGCGACACTTCATTCGCCCCATAATTGACCGATCAAAAACGCTTTGATTTCAACAGTCCCATTTTGTCGCTTCCAGAGCACGGCAGCCATATTGAAGGAGAATATGGACCTGTACATGCTTAACCCCTGCAGTAACAAAATCTGGTATGTTTTTTTTTTTGCATGAAGCAGCAGTTGTCTTGACACAAACGAATGATGAACGTCGCGGTTTGTGGTTTTCTCTCGCAGGTTCATCATTGAACTCTGCGAGCCCATTCAGGTGAAACAGTTGGATATCGCCAATTTTGAGCTCTTCTCTTCCACACCCAAAGACTTCCTCGTCTCCATCAGTGACAGGTGAAGTGCGACACGCTCTTTGAACCAGACAAGCGTTACAAAGTTGAACACTCGGTTCACGAATATGCCTTTTCGCCGATGAGCGACCAAACAGCAGGCCGACTTTCTTGCCCCTTGCAGGTACCCAACCAACAAATGGCTCAAACTGGGAACCTTTCATGCCCGGGACGAACGCACTGTCCAGAGCTTTCCATTGGACGAGCAGCTTTATGCTAAATACGTCAAGGTAAGCTCAGTATTTTAATTTATTTTTTTTCATTGGACTGCCCATTTCTTCTTCTGCTTGTTTTTCTTTTTTTTTCAGGTGTTCCGAATGTATACACTGACACAATTCTTGAACCTAATTACCGTGTATCATTTCAGTGGTGTAAGCATGTGAGATTGTTTTCTGTGCACCTATACGGCTTATAATGTTTTCCTCTCCTTCTCCCCCTCCCCTCCTTCTCTCGCTTCAGATGTTCGCCAAGTACATAAAGGTTAGCCTGTGCTTTGTGTAGATGTCTGCGAATTGAGTGCATTCAATAGGACTGATGGAAAAGAGCATTTTTTTTTGATTTTTTTTTTTTTTTTTGTCTTTTTAACCTATTCGTCCATTTGTCTGATCTGTTTCACCTCGTACATGCTGCTAACCACACTGCAATAAATTTTCCTACTTTGGGAAACTCACACGATGTCAATGAACTAATCTTGTTGAATGATCCTGCTTTCCCACGACGAGAATCTTTTTTTTCAAATCACTGCTCCCGGTCTTTGTTCACGAAATAACAACTTTGATGAGATAAATGCCATGAATGAATCTCGCGTGGCATCCACCCCTTGTCATACATCTCAATTGTTTGTCCGCTGTTTTTCTAGGTTGAGCTGCTCTCTCACTTTGGCTCCGAACATTTCTGCCCCCTCAGTCTCATTCGGTATGTGCTATTCAAGCTACCGTGACTTCAGCACGTCCATCAAGAATCAATACAGCTGAAAAGCTTTGATGTTATTGGGAAGGGAGTCGTCAGTCTGTCCGCTTATGTGATCGGTTTAAAGTGGAAATCCCTTCTTTTGCCTCACATGCCAAAAAGAGTTTCTGAAAATCAAACGCGCTTCCTCCTAAGAGAGTTCAAGTTTAAAAAAAAAACAGCAGTTGTGATTGTCATTCTCCCCATGAGAGTTTGTTTGACCATCATGTCGAGTTGACTCGGGAGCAAGTCCAATTTGCTGGCTGATTAGTAAACGAAGGCTGCCCTTGACCCAATAATACACCTCGAAAAAAAAAACTCAACTTGTTTTTACAGAGTGTTTGGGACAAGCATGGTGGAAGAGTATGAAGAAATAGCCGAGCCGTCTGAAAGACCAGAAGATCAGGATGACGACTTGGGTATTGATGTATTTTATTTCGATAGACTTCTGTTCATTTTGTTTTGTCAAAATGATAGATACGTCGATTTCGCGTATGTCTTCAGTTGACCAAAACCCACAGAAATGGTTCCACTTTTGAAATATTGTGAATTTATTGTAAAAATGGTGCCAAGTAGGAATGTTTTCCTCCTTCAGATGATGCATCCGGCTATGGACCTGGTGAAGTCAAGTATTCCAAGAATCTGATTGGCTCGGCTAAAGGTAAGAGAGCAGCAGCAGCAGTCGTTGCTTTGTTGTTTAAAGCATCGACAAGACTGAAAAAGAGCGACTCGATTTCTGGCTGTTCTTGATATTCATCTGCTCTATTGCGCTCCTCCTCAGATGTCATTTTGAACATGGTCAATAATATCGCCGTAAACGTTCTTGGTGGTAACTCAGAAATGCAAGGTATGTCCCAGTCATCAACCTCACTTTTTTTTTTTTTTTAAACTGTCTAATAGCAGCAATGCTATGCTATTTTAATTTTCACTGTAATGAGATCTAATGCTGGAGTTGTACCAAAAATGTGAAAAATGCACAATATCAGAATTATTGATTGAACAATATTTATTTAATTCTAACCCGTTCTCTGTCCTGCTCAAATGGTAACGCGGGCACACGATGTAAATTGGGATTATTTGTGTTCATGATCAAATGTAACGCATCCCATTTATGTTTTGCAGGAAACCTTTCATCCGGCGATGTGAGTGTGAATGGACCCGGTGTTAATGAAACACTGACTCAAACTCCCATCATAGACTCAACCTCTGTGTGAGTACCTGTCAGAAGCCTCATTTCTAACTTAATATCTCATATATAATACACAGAGAAAGGTGTAGTGCAAACAATCTGTCCATTTCGTCCGCTTTGATTGTTTTTGCTCCTTCCAGTTCAGAGTTGGAAGAGGCAACCTTGTCTCCAGGCGCAGTCGTCACTGAAACTGGTGCCTCACCCTCAACAACCGCCGTCCCAGAACAGCTTCCGGATGATCACAGTGAACAGCAGCCTCCCCCACCCGAGGAACAAATTGTGATTCCTTTGGAGTCAGAGGAAGAAGAATCGATCAGCTCCACAATCACCCTTTTGGAGAAAGAGGAAGAGTCGGATGGGGAGAGGGAGAAAATGGATCGCAATGAAGCGCAACATGTGGACTTCTGTGCGTTTCTTCCTTTGTTTGCCTCTTGTTCGTGCGGCACCTCCCTTCAGGAGTATCTGCAGCAACAATGTTTGGTGCTGCTATTCAAAAAAAGGAAATGCCAACCCGCGGACAGAAAGCAAACGGCTCCTTCCAACCGCACTCCCGCTTGGCCCCCGCTTTCACCCTCCTCCGCCTGTCCTGAGCCCGAGCGGGATCACAGCGAGACACGTCAGCCCCATGAAAACCGACAAGCTCCCGTGGGGGAGCCAGAAAGCGGAGCCAGCCCGTCGCAAGCGCATCAGCCTCCAGAGAAAACGGTCGTCGAATCTCATTACGACTCTGTGTCCGAATCTCCTCTCCTGGAGCCCAGTCAGACATCAAACCTCGCGAAAGCCACCGCCCCCGATTCATCCGCTGCCAACCAGACTGTTGTCGAGACCCCGCAGCTTCCCTCTGAGGCTCCGGCAAAGCCACGAAGCTCAGAGGAGAGCCAAGACATGCTGGCTGTGGAGAAGCAGACAGAGACTTCGCTACCTCCCAGTAGCTTGGTCATCGCACCCGCAGCGGATGATGGCAAAGTGGCGCCGACAGAACTCAAGGCCAGCACGGTGATGCATGTCTCTCTGCCAAATCCTGATATGACAGGTGAGTCCCAGACTGCTTCCCCTCGTGCACATCAGTCCCCGGACCCAGCCGCCGTCCTTGACAGCGACACTCTTTCTGTCGAGACATCCCAGCCTTCCCCACACACACCCGTTGAACTCGAGCTCTCTAGTAGCGCCCCGATCATTCCCGATAGCAAAACGGATGACCTCACCGAAGATGCCTCTACCCCCGGTCTCCCTCCTCTGCCTTCGACATCCCCCTCGCCGTCCCTCTCAGACATCTACGCGGATCCCCCGAATGGCACCGAGCAGAATGGCAACCCGGTGCACGGCTCCAGCCAGAAGGAGTCGGTTTTCATGCGACTCAACAACCGCATCAAGGCCCTTGAGATGAATATGTCGCTCAGCGGGCGCTATCTGGAGCAGCTCAGCCAGAGGTCAGGCAGAGGTTGCTTTGGTGTCTTTTTTTTTTTAATTTACTTTTGTCTGACCCTTTTTTTTTCCTTCCAAGATATCGGAAGCAGATGGAGGAAATGCAGAAGGCTTTCAACAAAACCATTATTAAACTCCAAAACACCTCCAGAATTGCAGAGGAGCAAGTGAGGAACATTTCTCATGGATTGTTCTCAGAGTGTTTTGGAAGTACCGCGATGTATTCTAATTGTAGCATCACGCGGTCAGATGCAGACTTGACTCTTTCAAAATTCTCATGTAGGACCAGCGTCAGACGGAGTCCATTCATTTGCTGCAAGGCCAGCTGGAAAATGTGACTCAAATGGTTCTCAACCTCTCGGTTCAAGTCAGCCAGCTGAAGAACGAGGTAGGTACAGGCACAGCTTTAGCTTCCCTTACACAAGCTGAAGACCTTTTCACACTGCACTTGTTAAGGCCACAGAACTGGCTCTCGGCAGCTGTGGCAGGAGAGAGGTGCAGTGAACCCGCATTTATCGCGGGGGATCCGTTCCGGATCTGCTTGCAATCGGCGAAAGTCTGCACTAGAGTCCACGTTTAAAAAAAAAAAAAAAAAAAAAAAAACAGCGAGAGTGCGAAAAAATCTGCGATAAAGAAGGGGGATGCTGTTCACAAAACTTGACTGTTTGCCTCACAGTGAGGTGCGTTCAAGAACTGTCAATAAAATAGGACATCTCAACATTAGACAGAAAAAGTTCCATCAATGAATGAAGCGTAAGCATTTAAACACTGTCGCCTTTCTAACACACTCGGTCTGTCATATCTGCACCAACAGTGTTGATTTTATTGATTTATTTTTGAAAGCATCATTTTATGACGAGAGACTGCTGGAGTTTGGCTTGTGACATCACGGGTGGCCGTGTCTCCCAGGTGTCAGACAGGCACAACTACCTGCTGCTGTGCCTGCTGCTGAGTCTGTGTTTCGGCGTGGTGCTGTTGGCCAACCGCTGCCGCATCTCCATCACGCCTCCAAATGCTGAGCCGGAGCCCCCCGCACTAAACAGCTACACCTACTGCTGTCCCGAGAGGTACCAGTGCAACTGCATCTTGACCCCTAAAATAAATAAATAAATAAGGGGGGGGGGGTCAAAATAGAGAACGTTGAAAAAGCAATGTTCACAATTTTAAATGCCTTTTGGAAAAAAAAGAACATTTTATTTTACCCTGCTTTTTTATGAGTCATTAAAAGCTTCCTAACTCGAATCCAGAGTGAATCGTCGTGGACTTTTACAACTGTGATGATTTTCTTGTTAGGAATTTCACCTCCGGTGATGACTGTAGTCTGAAGAGGAGCGCATCCTACCCGCTCATCCACTCAATTCAGTTAGTGCCTACTAAAGGTACAGCTGCCTTTTGAATTGGATTTTTGATTGTCTGACGATGAAAAGTACATTTGAAGCCTTTTTTTTTTTACCAGTAGAAATTAACATAACATATTCTCTGGCTCGCAGGTCTCGAAAGTCTTCATCCTGAGGAGAGTCAAGCTAATAGAAAGGTGCAGAGAAGATCATGATTAACTTCAAACTATTCACAGTGGTACCTTGATTTACGAATTGAATTTGCCCAAGCTCAAAATTGATCAAATCCGTTTTGAAAAGCCATTGATGTTCGGCAGCCGTTAAGAAGTAACCCATTTTTGTGTTTAATCGACAAATCATTCAAAATTGCATGAAACACGGTCAAAGTTAGCAAACAGGCTTTATAAGGTAAACGAAATGTTGGATCTGTGACTTCAAGGGGTGTGGCCTAGTGAGTGACATCGGCCGGTTATTTCAGCGTGAGCGTTTTCTCATTCATCTCATCATCTTGACGTTGTATCGGAAGCTTGCCGGAATCTTAAATTTTGGCTTACACCACAAAAAAAAAATACTACACTGTCGGTGTAATCCAGGCCGAAGCAACATCATCTTAGTCAATCAGGCGCGCGAAAGGCATCAGTTCTCGAAACGGCCCCGTCTCACCGATGACACAGATTGCAAATGGTTCACAGAATACGCCGCGCGGATGTGACCTAACCTCTGCCTGTTCTTGTCTCAACCCGACCCTGTTCAGAAAAGACGCCGTAAGATGAAACCCACTGAAAAAGTGCAGACTCTGACATCCTTTCGCGGCCCTCCGCTCGCATGCAACGGAGCCGCCGTATGGAACAGCGCGCCCGTCACGTCAAACCCGGCCGCCCTGACAAGGAGTCTACTTCTACCCGCCTTCAGAGAGTCCCCGTCCGAGGGCAGCTCGGAGACATCGTCGCATTCGGACGATCCCTCCCTGTGTGGAATCAACAGCGCCTGCTCTCGCATATGCCAAGGTCTGTCCCTGCCGAAGACCCGGGCGGAGAAAAGGGCGTTAAGACGCAGGCGTCCCAAGCCCACTTGTGCCGTGGTGGACTTCCTTCGGGTCCCGCAGCGAGACAAAAGCAATACGTTGTCCATCTCTGCTACACAGGACATCATGAGCATGAAATCAAAGCAAAGCTCGGGGACTTTTGGGCTGAATCTCCCCCTCTCAGGTCCTGTCTGACACGGAAAATCCACGTAAGACTGCAAGTTTGCACTTCTGGCTTTACTCTTTGTCAAAGAGCCCGACTGATCTTAGTTCCTGTTGGAACATGTGACCGTTTCCATCACCTGTACTGTTTTCTCCTTTTTGTATTTGTTGTGCGTCGCGCCATCTTCCAAGTCAAAATGTTCCCAATTGTTTGGAATGAAAAGACGAATATGCAATGTGTGGGATGGAGTGACGTCTTTTGCTTTACTCGAACCGACCGAAGAAAAGAAATAATACAGCGATGATTTTTACTTTTCCAGGAAAAAACTAAAATCGACATCTCACGTTTCCATGTATCATTGTAAACGCAGCTCGGAAATGATGATTTAAAAAAATATATATATTTGTAATTTCATTTACACTCTAATAATGTGATGCGCAATCCACAATAAAACATCAACAACAATTTGACGTGTAAAATAGGAACCTAAATATCAAAGAATTGAATACTTCTCAAAAAAATAAACGCTGACAACTAATAATGATAATTCAGTCTTTGACCGAGGCACTTTTTCGTCAGAATTTGAGCTTTGAAAAGAAAATTAGCCAATCGGATCTTGTGCTATTTGCCAATCAATTGATTCATATTATACCAGTTTTGATGAGCAATGACAAAATAGCAAGTCACGATATCATACGGACTGCTGTACAAGGAGACATTTACTTTTCCTCCGCCAGGGGGCAGTGTTGGATTAAATAACACATTCAGCCACCGATTCGTTGCCACAAAATCATTTTCAATGTGATGAGTCATCATTACAAGTGCATGAAAAAAAAGGCCTCCCGTTATTTCCATTCACTTCGAGATAATCTCCCAGAATTATCACGTGTGTGCATATAGATGTATAGATGAACGGATGCGTGTCTATATACAGCATTATTGTGTGTGTGTATAGGTGTGTGTGTGTGTGTGTATATATATATATATATATATATATATATATATATATATATATATATATATGCGCCAAATTAGGTTAGCCGCTCATTATTCATCAGACTGGGTTGGATTGCAGTCGTCTGTCTGAGATAAGCATGCCTCATGCTCTTTTGTCTCTTCAATTTGTGAACAGAATTCCGAGGTTTCTCTTGGCCAGCCTAGTCCAAAGATTATCTCTCAAGGCAGACTGAAATCCTCTTTCCCTCAGCACCCTGGATTTATCCGAGGTTATGAACTAAATATTTTCCGTGTGCTTTTCGTCTGAGTGTGATTTTATTGATTCATTCGTTTATTTGCTGAGGGGCGGGGGGGGTCACGTGTACGCTATTTTTGGCCAGTTGTTTCTGGGGTCTAGCCATCCATTATCTGATCCGCTTATCCTCACGAGGGTCACGGGCGTGGTGAACCCTATCCCAGCTGGCCAAACAACCGTTCACACTCACAATCACACCGAATGACAATTTAGAGTGTTGAATTCACCTACCGTGCATGTGTTTAGAATGTGGGAGGAAGGAGGAATACCTGCAGAAAAGCCACACAGGCACCGCCCTCTTTTTGGGTCTAGTTCTGTCTAAAAAGGAGAGCCCTCCTTCAGCATCTCCTGTCCCAAGAACTCAATAGCTCCCATGTTTGACGTAAAACCAATGATCTTATAAATAGCAAGATGCAGTCTCTCTATATATCGAAAAATATCGACGTCTCTTGCATAGCTGTCGTATATTTACGCATATACTTTTAATCAATTTAGTTTAGTATACTTTTGTTGTTGCTCATCAACTTGTCGTTTGCCCTGCAGCTGTCCTCTGGCATGGACACGCACACACACACACACACACACACACACACACACACACACACACACACGCACGCAGCAGTCTCTCACCGATGGGAGAGTGTGGCCACATGCGACTGAAGGAGTATAATCCTTAGAGTGTCTTGCTTTCTTCGATTTTGGTCCCTCGAGCTGTTGAGAAGGGGGTCTCTTTGATGTTTCCGCGGCTACCGTTTGAGAATGACGCATGAAAGACGACTTCATCCCTTCCCTCGCCTAATGAGAGTCTTTCCTCGTTTCCTTCTTTTTGGTTGAACTGAAGCACTTTCATTGAATCCACACGCTGCTGTTCCGGGATCAGAGGACATCATAAACACAAGTTACACTTGCGTTTAAAGGATTCTCAAATCTACTGAGAGCTAAACTTTGACCGGGGCTGTTTAGCGGATAAGACAATTGGCAGCCACAAATCAAAATCGGCTACGCTTTGTTCTCAGTGAAGACGCCGTCGCAGGGGTCCTGTTGTCATGCGCCTGGTTGATTAGGCCCCGGGCGCACAACTGAAATAGCCATTTGAAAAATCTGGCGCAGACGTGCCACATTTGATCATCTTTTAGTGCAGGGAGATGTGTGTATTTGTGCGTCTGTGTGTGTATGAAGAAGAGCCTCCTCCAGGGAAACTACCGCTTCACGTTTCTTAATTCCTCGGTACCCTGCGTGCCACTAGCTGCCGTCTGATGTGACACGGAGAACTGAAATGAGGTGTTCCTTGTGATCGAGGCTCGTCTGGCCCAAAAGCCCGAGGAGCGTGTGTGTGTGTGTGTGTGTGTGTGTGAGGTCTATCGACCGCTACGCTTGCACATTCAAGCTCTTGTACCCTGCATTCCTGTTGCACTGCTGCACACACGGACATGCAATATTGAGACCGCATTTACTGGGTCAAATTCATGTTCTCACGCGAGGCCCACATGAGTGAGATGCAGCTGAGGCACACGTGCGGAGGAGATGTGACATGTTGACTAAATACGGAATCGGATGCGCACCATCCGCCTCAGAGTGCTGAATGATCATGCATGATGGGCACTGTCACAGAAGCGTGGTGGCCGTCTAACCATAACCCCCACCCCGCCACCACCACCCCTGCCAATGCATGACTCACAACCAATCCAGACACTAAAGGTTAACCTGCCCTTTTTTTTTTGCGTCTGGCCCCAGTCAAACCCTTCTCAAGACATTTGAAATGGCAATATTTTCTTTTGCTCTAAATTTGACCACCAGTTTGAAGGCCACAGCACTGACCCCAACATTGCGCAATATTGTCTCTATGGCGACACGAAATGGGAGTCCTGCAGCTAAAGATGTGCTGATTATGATGTTAGTGGTGTTGGTCGTCCTCGTTTTCCTTGTGGTGCCTTGCTTTCAAAACAGGTCCACTGTGCAGGCAGCTCTCATGACCTCTGTCACCTCCCCCCTGGGTGACGCATACCAGGTGAGGAATGCACGCAACAGGATAGAGGAGGACCATGTTGGCGTTCTCTCCCTCGAGCAAGGTTGTTTTCGCTCATTATATGCATTCAGGGCTGTTATCCACCCCCCCCCCCAAAAGAAAAACAATTGAGAATGAGGTGATTCAAAATGAAGTGCGGAGTTTTATTTATATTTTTTGCATCTGCTACCATACTACAGTACAGTACTGTACAGATCTGGGTGATACCATCCCCTCCAAAAGTACTGGAACGGCAACGTCAATGAGACCAGAGGTCCCCAAGCACCGGTACCGGGCCCACGCCCATTTGGTACCGGGTCGCACAGAGACACACCTGCGAGCTGTGAGCAAATTGACTCCATCAGACGCGGCGGACGTGCGCCACTCGAGCCAATCGGGAGTCCCCAATTTGCGCGACTCGGGCCAATCGGAGTCCCCCTTGTCACGTCGTTTTGCAAGTTGAAATAAAAAAAAAATCCGCCAATAATCGAGAGAAGAGGCAGTAAATGGAAATAGTAGCACATTGAACACACGTACAGCTCGACGCGCAGGTGATGGGCAGCCATGATTTTCGAAGATGAAACAATTTTGACAAGAGAAGTTCCTCCCCGAAGCTGTTGCGCACGGGATGTCGTCAAAAACAAGACAACGAAAGAAAACTGTTGAACTGTTTGAGCAAGTGGCACCCAAGTGATCAAGTGAAAAGCACGAAAAAAGGTGAGCAGTTTGCACGGTCTGCACACGTAAACATGAGCAGTTCAGTCGTTGATAACTAGCCGGCAACCACCGGATGAAAGCAGTCACATTCGCAAGTTACAATGATGCGAACGCCGTATGTAAGATCATAGCCTTAAA
This sequence comes from Hippocampus comes, assembly GCF_001891065.2. Lineage (NCBI taxonomy): Eukaryota > Metazoa > Chordata > Actinopteri > Syngnathiformes > Syngnathidae > Hippocampus > Hippocampus comes. The sequence goes on along the minus strand of NW_017805531.1, from coordinate 676,968 downwards.
ATTATGATGTTTCTCTTATAAGGCGTAATTATTACTCCCGATTGGTCCATTTAGTAGTTCTGTGTTATTTTATTTTTTTTTCGTCTGTATTTGTTGTACAGTAGAATTGCACTCTTTGAAATGAATGAAAACAAATCTATATTGATGAAATGTTTAATTACTCTGTCATTATCTTTGTGGTCACAACCAGTGCTTTAAAACCGGCAATTTAAAAGCAATGGGACCACTGAATTAGACTATGGGCCAAGGGCAGGATTCACCTCAAATTGGTCGCCAGACAACTGCAGGGCTCAATGTGGAAAATTGGCAAACAAAAAACAAAACAAAACAAAACAAAAAAAACGGACAAACAGAGGGAGATGCGGACATGCAAACTCCACACAAAATGGTCCAAGCTGAGCTTCGAGCGCTAACAGCAGACGCGGTGCTGCTAACCTCATGCACCACATTCAGTGCGACCTTTGTTGGAATTGATTTGTAATTTGCAAATTATCTTGTTTTTTTGTTTTCATACTTTGCCATATTGGCGTGAACTAGAAAATTGAAATTTTGATTGACCTTGCCCCCCCCCCCCCTTTCCACTCGCTGGTGCTGTCGGGCTCCCACATCAGCAACTGCTGATTGGAGAAGCTCGTATCAACGTGATGCAGGCGCCCTGGATAATGAGTCAGATTGCTTTTAATGCCGCTATTCTTTTCACAACAATCAAGTCGCACAAAGTTCTGGCAATTTGCTTTGCTTGAAAGACTGCATATTACCAGCCTTCATTGACCTTGCCTGTTTTCTCCTCGTGACTCTTAGTTTGTGCGTCATTGTGACGAAATCTGGCCATTTTACAGGTACTTTCACTGGGGAAATTCTGTGGGTTTTTTTTGGGAATGTCAGCTGACATATTTGTGATGGTATATTATGAACGCATGGTTGGGTTTATACTGTATGATGCCTGCGCATCACGTGAGTCATCCACGCAGCCTACCGGATCTCACTTTAGCCCGCATCGAACGATGAATTCTAGTTGTGTGCATTTGGCTTTTTCCCTTTGGCTGTTTTGGATCCTTCTTCTGAAAGATGAGTGAGGAAAAAGAATATCCCCCAAAGTTAAAGTGAATTGAGCATGAATACGCCAGCGGTATCAAAATACTCGTGGTCACTTGCTTCTTTCAGGATTTTTTTTTTCCTGCCAAAGAGTTTGATTTGGATCTGCCATGACCGGTGTTGTGCATTTTGAGTCCTATAGAGAACAGATTTTGAGAAGCCGCGTTAACTTCTCGTGCTAGCTCGCAGTTAGCCACGCCCACCCAGTGGCGGTTTTACGTGAGGTAAGCAGACCTGCATTGAATACTCTTGGCCGCACAGAGGAGAATTAGCTTGTGATAAGATGCACTTACTTGACTTCTCTGTGAAGGATGGGTGATTGCGTTTGCCGTCCATTTGCCCCCTACGCACAGTGAAGTGTCCGAAATGTTGATTTTTTTTGTGTTTTAGCAATGATAATATGTTAAAATTAGACCAGTTAACTTCTGCTGTCGCGCTATGGCTATAAAAACGAAACTCGAAATATTTCCTGCACAGTTAATAAAGGCTTGATGAAGGCGAAGAGGCAATTTTGTTTGGACATCCAGTCCACAAACAATTTGGAGCTGGTCTACCTACTCTGACGACAACTGAATTTCTCGGTGTTACTCTGCCATGCAATCCACTTGAGGGCCTTGACATGATTAATCCATTAAAGTTGGAATTGCAGAGGACTTTGAGTCATCCCGTGCCTCGATTAGCTATTCAATGTGTGTGTGGGTTTTTTGTTTTTTTTTTTGGTGTCAGTTCACTGGGTTGAAATAAATTCCTGCACTAATTTCGTAATTGCATTCAAAGCTTTTTGCCAGTGTGGGGGACAGACGGCATCGCTCGGCCTTCAAATGGCATGCAGGTTAGATGACCGCGACACACATCCAACACAAGGTTATTGCTGAAGTTTTGCCATCGCATCTACTGGAGCAACCGATTGACCTGAGGGGGAAAACGAAACATTTGCTGTGCAATGTGTGAAAGCCAAATCAGACGCGGGCCCGACTCTATCAAGATGCGGATTGTGAAAAGTGGTCATTTGCGGAAGCTTTTCAACGACTTCATCTGACGAGCTGCTCTGCATAACACGCAATGACTGTTGTGAGTAAAGTGCTTGATTCACCGCCCCAGCTTGCCTCGCCAATTATGGATAAGCTCCTCTGACACTCTGATGGAAGTTCCGTCTTTTTGCTCTTGGGACCGTGGGGGCTTTTTGAGTGGAATGAGAGCGATTGGATGACGTTGACGTGGTGTGTTCATGAGTGACTCTCTCCCCTTGATCCGTTTCCTCTCTTCAGTGTGACTCAGTATTTCTTCTCCTCTTTGCGCTGTTTCGCTCGCCAATGACAAAAAAAACACGCACGACCAGTTTTCCTCTGCCACTTGCTGGTTCGAGTTGCAGTTCCCTTTCATTATTTGATTGTTATTTTTGACTCCCGACTGTCAAAGAGTATAGCAATGGTCACCTGCAGTGTTTTTTTTTTTTTTTTTTTCCAGTGGCGTCCATCATTACAGCATAGCTGATGTCATTTATTTACAGGCTAAAGGCAACCTGCTCGCCAAGTTGTGTTCACAGGGGTCACGGTAATATTACTCAAGCCAAATCACGTACCGTAGCGGTGTCAGAGATTTACGAAGGAGCCGACATGCTTTTTTGAGTCGACCAACTCCGTTGCCGCCAATCGTGACTTTCTCATTTTGTCATATGGAAATGTTGAGTGTCAAAAATGGGGACGAAAATGAAGTGTTGTCACTGATTTGGATGACCCTAAACGAGCAGTTGTAGCAACAGCCCGGCCGCCAGTCACGGCTCCCATGACGTTCTCCTCCATCTGAGCCTCATCCGCAGCTTCCGTCAACTCGCCGCGCGCTCGCCGTTATCGCGGCGCCGCGCTCTCGAATGGGCACGCTTTGCCTGAGGTGCGAGAGTCGCGATAATGGCGTGTCTCGCGAACCCGGCCGGCACGCGCCTCTTCTGACACTCGTTGCTTTGTTGCCTGCCCGCCTACACGTACCTGCGGTCACACAAATCAAATCATAATCCGAGCAAGAGAAGGGAAGCTGACAGGTCGGGATGAGCTCTTTTGTTTTCCCGCGCGCTCCACAAAGCAGATGCTGTTCGGGGATTTGGCATAGTCCTTGATCGCAGTCGTGTTGTTGCGATTTCTTTGTCCTTGATTATTCTACCCCCCCTGGCCCCCCTTTGGTAGAGGCGTAAAAGTCATCATGTACTCGCCAAACAGCAGTCCAAGCCTTTATTTGTGATGTGAGGGCCCGGTGTTGTGCAATTGGTTCCAACGGTGTTTACTCTTCCGCCACCATCATCCCTCGCCATCCCTAATCCCGACTGCAGCTGTACACACAATGCGGTAATCCCATCACGGAACGATTGTGCTCGGAAATAAAGACACACTGGCCACAAAGAAGAGAACGGTTTGTTGCGCTCACAGGGGAAGGGGTGGGGGGGGGGGAGTGCTGTTCAACAGGAACCCGCCCAAAGAGTACATTTCACGTGACGGTTGCTCTTAAAACGAGAGTAGCAGACACGTTCGGTTGCCACGGAAAAGAAGACGCAGGATTGGCGTGAAATATAACAAGACAGTAAATTTGACTGCGGAACCTGGGTGACGACATCACTCCATGCTCACCTTATCAATCTTGAATCATCTCCCTTTACTTTCTGTACGCGCGCAATGGAATTTCATTTTCCGTCCAAACCGTAATGTGCGAACGCGGTTTGGCCTTTCCGTCCGACGAGGCTTCACTGCATCGCGCGGCGGCTCGCGTAATGAACAGCCTAAGCCAAGGCGGCTATTTAGCCTCTTAATGTGTCTGATCTGATCGGCGTTTGCTCCGGTGAGCGGGAATTCCGTTGGATCCGATGATCTGAGCCCTTCCGTCTGTCTCACGACAGCGGAGCAAACGGCGGCTTTTCTGTTTGAAAAACGTTGCTTGTGCGGAACCCAGAATTCATCACTTTGCGGCATGAAACGCAAGTGTCAAATTCAAAGACTGCGGAAGTCATTTTAGGTTTGCCACAAAAATTCTCGGACATCAGGTGTAACCGCAGTCCGTCAACAAACACTGTGCGGCTCAGCTTCTGTCCAGTGGACCTTAATGGACAAATGATATGTTCAAATAATCCTGGCAAAGCAACATAACAATCCACATTATAATTGGTGTTGTTCCCTCGATTAAAAAAAAATAAATAAATAAAAAATTGGTGTGATCTGCGACCAAAAGGGAACAGCCCCCCCAAAATATGAACACGGTGTATCTTTTTATCTCGTATTTGCCGAGTTTGCAACGTGCCTCTGCAACAAAATGCTCCTAGCCCTCTTTTGATATGGAAAGCTTGTTCTCGTTCCTGCCTTTGACAAGAATTAAATTATTTCTCCTGCCTGTTCCGCTGAATTGCCGAGGGCACTTCAACCCTCATTACATGAATCGTACATACAGGAGAAAAAAAAAAAAACCAAAACAACTCCTCTTCATTTGTCCGTGTCCTCATTTACTATTTTCTCCTCGAGTCCACTGGACAATGACTACCTTAGCTGATCTGACAGGGTCATGCCCCCATCCTGACAGGGTCTTAAATAGCTTGTGTGCAGGTTTGGAGGTCATGTGCGATTACCCGCTGAGGTTGAATAATTACCATGCCTTCGGCAGCGTACGGCAACCTCCAACGGGATTAAACCCCTGCGGCAAAAAAGTGCTGCAAGACTTGATGGGTTAACATCAGCTGAGCTTCTTGCCCAGATATTAAGCGAGACCCGCCTTCCCGAAAGCGTTCAACAGTTTTCCGCGAATGCTGCTACTGATCCTGAGCAAAATATTCGGTCCTCTTAGTGTCTGACAAGTGAGATCTTAATAAATGACAAATGGCGAAGATGAGCCTTTGTGCCAGCCGTCATGGAATCTTTACTCGGCTGTTAGTTTCCCAAGGTTATCTGCGGAAATAGAATTTGTTCTCATTGAGACTCAAACGCCCAGTCATCTCGCCCGCAGGGTTCTAGTAGGCTTTTTAGCCTGAGGACCTCAAGCTGTCAGTCTGACTTTTTTTTTTTTTTTAAACTGTTGCTTATTCTCTCTTTTGTCTGAAATTTGTTGAAAATTAGTTAGCATTTTTTCCTATCCTCCATGCTCAATTTCCTAGATTGACATTTGTGAAGGACGGCCCGGTGGGCCAGTGGTTAGCGCGTCAACCTCACAGTGCGGAGGTGCAGGGGTCGATTCCGGCTCTGGCCTCCCTGTGTGGAATTTGCATGTTCTCCCCGTGCCTGCGTGGGTTTTCTCCGGGTACTCCGGTTTCCTCCCCCATTCCAAAACATGCATGGCAGGTTAATGGACCACTCGAAATTGCCCCTAGGTGTGAGTGTGAGCGCGGATGGTTGTTTGTTTATGTCTGCCCTGCGACTGGCTGGTGAGCGGTTCAGGGTGTCCCCGCCTACTGCCCATAGACAGCTGGGATAGGCTCCAGCACCCCCCCGCGACCCTTGTGATGTTCGAGCGGATCGCAAAATGGAAGGATGGATGGATATTTGTGAAGACCTTTTTTTCCTGATGTGCTCATCACGCTTATCGCAATGCTTGATAAAACTCTAGTGTGACCTCATTGAAATGATCTAGTGGAAGAATTTCCAATGACGAAAGGGTTTATGTTTCAAAAAAAAAAAAAGTGAGCAGAAGGCGCCAGTGTATTTTAGTTCTGCTCCAAGGAAGACGGTACATCCAATGAATCCAGATTGTGTCACTTTGCACTTTCTGTTGGCTCGAGCATATGGTTCTCTTTGACTCGAGTTTGCGGGGCCTTTAATTAGCCCAGTGGTCCAAATGAGGTTACCGAAGCAAAGGAAGGAAAATCAGATGAGTGCGAGGAGGGGAGAGAGGATATGATGTGTGTTGTTGTGGCGTAGTTTGCACTTTGGGTAGAGCAACTCGTGATATAATACGGCGGTGGATTATGTAAAGGATCGATCATGCGGCTGTGTCCGCCCCAACCTCGATTCACGACGTGTGCGCATGCTAATCATGTTCTCCTCTGAAGTTCCCAGCTAATTGTTTCTCAGGAGGCATAGCTTGCATCCTCTCAGTATGTTGTTTGTACTGCTGTGCGCAGTGTTGGGCCATGCATACATTTGCAAATGTATTTCTGTGATCTAAAAGAACAAATATGGATTGATAACCTCTCTTTTAATGTAACGGCGCTTGTGAATCCATTGTTAGATGGATGTAGGCTGTGCGTTCCGTGACTACCGCGTTGTTTTCCAATTTCAAAATATTTTCCCCGTAAGATTATGCATCCAGGGTGTGTTTGTCAAAGCCAACGCCGGCGCTTTTATCGGTGCGGAGATGTAGTTCGCCCTTTCATTTCAGACTATAGAGATCCAACTATTTGCATGCAATCAATTCAAAAATGAATTGCGTGTTTCTGACGGAGGCGTGTGTAAATGTGGTGGATACGCAGACGGTTCTTAGGAGTGCTTGAAACCACCTCTAAACTGTCATACATCTCCGAAAAGAAGCTAACCTCTTAAAATGAAATAAAGCTACGCACGGTTTTAAGACAACCGGCAGACGCATAATGGAGAAAAAACGGGATCAGATATGCCGAACATTGTGGTCAGCTTGTCGTGCTCATTCAGGCCCTGGACAGCGCATATACAAAAACTGATGAGTCACAGTCACGCCCATGTGCAATTTAGAGTTTTCAGTTCACCTGATATGCATATTTTGGGATGTAGGAGGCAGCTGGAACACCTGGACAAAACCCACTTAAAATCCTCAGAGCTGTGAGGAAATCACACCACCATTCCTCTGTGCTGTCCAGTTCTAATTCTGTCTCACGAATTGAAGTGAATATCAATGAAATGAATGTCAGGCATTAAGCGAGAGTAGTGTCTTACTTGGGGGGGAAAAAAAAAAGTATGTTCTACCTAATCTTTATGATCCGGATTTTACCTTGACAGCTGCACTGCTGCATGCGAATCCTGCCGCGAAACACGACTGTGAAGAATCTTCTCTTTGACTAATGGCTATGTATACACTGCCAGAAAGCTGACATCCCGCATTGTGCAACTCTACATGACACCTGTCAAGATGGGGAGATGCCTGTTCTCTGTTTTCTCACTCCCCCGCTCCGTCACTGCAGCTTTGTTATTTTCTTTTCTTCCTGACACAAGATCATAGTGTCTCCCTTCCATTCCTTCTTTGATATTTGAGCACCATTGGATCCCTCTCCTTTTTTTATTCCGTATTTCTTTCATAGGATTCTTGTACTTTTGGGTGTCTCTTGCCTTCTGTTTTCCTCTGTCCCGCTATCTCCGGGGGATCATCCCCATTCAAACATCCAACCGTCCGCTCCTCAGCGCTGCCCAATGTGTTGCCCTCGTCTCGGCCATGTAATACTTCAGAGTGCGAGGGGACGCCCCACCTGTTTTTAATGAGTTGCTTGTCCCGGCGGAGGAGAAGAGACCAAAAGCAGGAGAAGGGGGGGGAAGCCACGTCTCGCACAGCAGAGGCAGCGAGGTGAATGCGCTTTGACTAAATCTCCCCCTTAGCCACTTATTAGTATTCATAAAGTTCAAACTCTGCTCCGCTGCAGCTCCGAAATGGACTATAAATCTGTGGGTTGCATAAGGAGAAGTCAACAAACACTGAGCGTTTTTTTTTTTCTTGAGGCTGGGATGTTGTTGTACATATTTATGAACACTTCCTGGCAACATTTGATACTCCAATGTGATCTAATTGTGCCGCGCTCTTGCTCGATCTCGAGATTTGTTATGTCTAACTTATGAAATGGTTTCGGAATATTTTATCTTCCTTCTTTGCAGTATCATCCATCCATTTTTTTTTTTTTATTACTTCATTCAAGTCACATAGATAAACTGGCGCCTACATCGGCTGTTTTTCGCCAACCAAGCACAAGATGCATCCTGACAATTACCGGTCGCCATTTACACCTTCTTCAAAGGTGTGAGGAAGCCGCGGTCCCGACACAGAAAACCAACGCAAACACAAGGAGAACATGCAGACTCCGCAAAGGAAGGCCTGATCTGAGATTCGAACTGACCCAAACGGATTTTTAATGACTCTTATTACATCGCCGCCCATGTCCACGTAATGCAGGACAGACGCTTTCAAATTCACATGAGATCGGTCACGGGGACAAAGTGACGGGGTGGGACGACGATCCCACCCCACGGGCGCAGCTTCACTGCCACTGATCCGTGCTCAGGTTTTGACACGTTTGATCAGGTGACTGCGAGCGTACACACTGTGAAACGGAAACGCATGCTGGAGATCACAGTCGCCCTCTGTGTTTTGTAAAACAAGAATGCATATTGCTCTTATGCGTTATTCATGCGACGTGCCATTAGCGGAGACAGGTAGAGGAAGGGCCGAGGGCTTTGATGAATTTTTCAGACGATGATGATGATGATGATGATGATGATGATGAAGTGAGGATTTGCCTGTGTGGGAGGTGACATTGTGTTTGTTGTCGAAAATTGGTTCAGATGAATGCTCACGCCCAAGCTGTATTCTGTTTGAAAATGAACTGCAGCAAAACCTTGAGCTTCGGCACCGCTTCTTGAATTTGCGAAAATTGATCCCTTGACCGATTCTGAACGTGTGCGCCAGAATTCTACGTTGTAGAACTGCTGGTTCTTTTTTTTTTTTCTTTCATTATTCTTTTTGGAAATGAGACCATACGGCTGAAGCTTGCTGGCTAACCGCAACAAATCAAAATATGAGTCGAAGCACAACGCTTATAAATTATCAAGACATTGTATTCATCCAATTTAATGAACCAGTTCAATAAATCCACCCGCAAATTTCCACTCATTCCCTCGAAGAGCTGATTTCAATCTGTGCTCCCCTGAGCCGCATCGCATGGCGTGAAGATATCCGTTGAATCTCTAAAGCACGTTTTGTCGAATACTCGTGCTTTCCAGACACTGGTTTATTCATTCACATGCAAATGTGTTGTATTTGCATCCAGTTAAAGTTTATTTGCGAGACAGTGCGCGTAAACAAATGTAACACAGCTACCGAATGCAAGGCTGATTAGTCTATCACAGAGACGTCAAACTCATTTTTGTCACGGGCCACTTTGGAATTACGTCTTCCCTCGGAGGGCCGACGAAACCGAATAAATGTTTAATCATCACATCGTATTATTAATTGTTCACAAAAAAAAACAAAAAAAAACCCAACGGTATTTGGGACTCATTTTCAGCCCTGGAATTACATAGCTCACTTTAGTTCACAACATTTCAATGAATATTTTTTTCTGTATTTAGTGCTAAAATGATTTGCCATTCTGTCCAAAATCAATCTTGATTAAGTATTCATTTTGTATTTGATTAAAAATGAAAATGACAACTGAGCACACTTCAACGTTCACCATCAGTTTTGATGGCAATACAAAGAGACAAAATGGTGACTTGTAGACAAGTGTACACAACACGGGATGGGACACTTCAAACCAAAATCTTCTTGACAGTCGTGTTTGATACGCCTCCACTTGTCGAAACACGACATTTTGATTAATTTTGCGTTTGTGGAATCTGAGTTAAGCAACAAAATCCATCCGTTATTTGCCATCTCAGGAGGCGGCCATTTTGTCACTTTCTGTCAACCGGAAATGACATCACAGTTGCTCAGGGCTCAGGTCACGAGCAATCGGGCTCACCTGAGTACCGAAGCGGAGCCGTGATTGTGAAAGGCACTTTGTTTGCTGATTTCATAAAAAAATCCCTACCGGTATTTCTATTCGTGGTCTAAATTCAAGTCCTTCGCGTTACTTTGACTCCATGTCGAAGAGAGCAAAGCTGTTTTCTTGTTTCAATGACATGTTACTTGTCTATTCCTGTTCGATGTTCTTTTATGTGCACCTTAATCACCCGGAAAACAAACGACGATGATGAGAATCGCACTTTTTTCCATGATGACCTCGCTCCCAGCGCCGTACCAAATAAATACGTGTGTTTATGAGTCAGCTCTGGTTGTTGTGCATTTTTCGTAGAACACCTGCAGCCTCGGGGATGGACGGATGGGTGGAAGGGGTGTCGGGTGGTGCAGACAGCATTACTGCCAATCTCTTGAATTAACTCTTCTGGTTTTGGCTCCAGAGGCGTTCAAAGACCGCCTTAGAAAAAAAACGTAAAATAACGATAGCTATAATGGCACTAAAATCGAAAATCATGCACCAAAACAGATAATCCAGCGAGGAAATCACAAAATAAATTCTATTGGGGGCAAGGAATAATTAACAGAGACAATTCTGAAACCGTCCGGTCTGCAACACGAGATTTGATACATTCGTTCATCCCAAATGCCATAAAGCGATCCAAACTGTGGCTTCGAGATCAGTCCTTCATTAATTTGGTGACTTTGGTCACATGAGCATATTTTGAACTTGCGTTTCTTTATCAAGCCCTCAGGGGGGTTCACCCCTCGCTGAGCCGCAGCATTAATGTCACCGTGTGCATCAAAGTGGATAATTGAAAAAATGTCTTCATAGAAATGAGGAATTCCAAAGCGACAACGTCATAACGCCGCAGGACTTTTGCATACTTCACGCTGGTTACCTTGAATCATTACTTCCTAGTTTGTACCTGGTCGAGGGGCGGGACTCGATCGACTTTGTAATGAATCGATCTTGATGAAGCACATTTGAATCAGATGATATTATGTGGCTTAAATAGCAAAAAAATATATTGAGTTTTAAATTTAACGTGAAGATAACATTGGCAAACAATCCAGAGCAAGCGCTAAACGGAGCACATCCATCATTCTCTTTGCAAAGAACTGTTGGCTGAGGTGGGGGTTGTGCCGCCCGCCCGCCGACTAGCGTGCGTTTCTCTCCCTCCGATCGCGGATGAGGAGTCCTGGTGGCCGCGGCTGCTCTGTGACCGCGGCAAATCCGGGGGAACATATTCATGTTGACAGTCCTCCTTCTCGCTTCGAGCCCGGGAGGAGGATCACAGAAGCTGTCACTCAGTCGGCGTCTCTGTCTCTCCAGACGGGCGCTGGTTAAAAGTCGGAAAAGGGGAGGAGGAGGTAATGAAGAAAGGGTTGAAGATGGAACAAGCTTGCAGGCGAGGGAGACGCGTGAAGGCCCTCACCCGCATAATCCATATGGAATTCAACATATTCGCTTTCGAAGAAACAATCGATACCTGTTGTTGGATTGAACCGAGTTTATAACACGCCGGACTGGCGGAATATGTTGAAACCACACGGAGAAGAAATCAGACGTGTCTACACATCTGCCTGACAACTGTGTGTTTACATTTCTAGGTATAGGCAAGCCGCATGATTTGGTGCCGTCACGCTCGCGACGGGCTCGTTTGTTGGTTTTCTTAACCGCAATCTGGGGCGAATCCCTTTTGTGCACGCTTTCAAATCAGAATTGGTTTGTTTTCATGAGATGGCCTGAGGATGCGCAACAGGCATTCTCGTTCCCCCCGCGTGCCTCCACATAATGACAAGGTGAAACGCAAATCGACTGCGCTTTTCATTTACAGGTCAACGTTTGCTCTGCCTCTGCGCCTCTTCTCACTCTCCTCCCCCCCTTTGCCCGCCGCCCATTTCAGCTCCTTTCATTTGCTGAATGCATTTGAACCCACGCAAATGAGAACAAGTGAACAAATGAATGTTTCATGATTGCTTTTATGATGAGAAATATGCAAATGGGGATGAGTGAATGAATGAATGTTTAATGAACGCTTGTTTAATGAAAAGGACTTATTAACTAGAGCGCTGACTTAGCACTGCAACCCCCCCCCCCCCCCAACTGGCCCACCACGTATTATTAAAGCATCACTTTATGTTTTGGCAAGGTTCTGATGCAATACATGTAGATGAACAAGCCAGGTTCATCAGTTAGACCTGATTGACAGGCTGGTGACACAGTGAACTCGCTGTTGCTGTTAACTGTCACTTTCCCTCGCCGGCCGGTGTTTTTGTTGGATGATAGTGCACAAACATGCAATCTGATGAGCTAAAATTGCCCAGGCCGTGCCAGCAGCTTTGCAGACCCTCACTTGTAAGTCGCATCATCCACTAATTAGCTGTGGTTGCCTTATTTGACCACCTCTAACATGGATATTTAGCAGGAAATGATGTCAACTCCACTCCTGGATCATTTAAAATATTTTCCATCTGTATAATCCAGGGACCTTGTAAACTGACCTTGAGTAACTTGAAAGTTGCCCACAAATAAAATGTCTGAAGAAAAAAAGTAAGTGGTCAATTTGAAACAGGTTTCGACACCTGCAATCGGGGCAGATGCAAGATGAGAGAAGGGAAGCACGAGGTTTGGAGGAGATGTACACCTGGGTTACCCTTCTCAAAGTGAAACTGAGTCCTAAAGACTGGACAGAGCTGAGGACTGTAATTGATTAACAGGAGAGGGCTCAGAAGTGAGCCTTGTGGAACGCCCGATTTGACCAGGAAGTGAAAATTCCCGGTTCCCGAAACGTCAACAAAGAGAGGCGGACCCTGAAAAAAACAACAGAGGCTAGTCTGTCAAAAACAATGACCGATCGCTCCAGAATTGACTTCCATTCCATCTTTTATGAGTTGACGTCATAATACCCGTTGAACCCTTAACATATAGAAGGCATTTATTTTCTTTTGTAAATGATATTTTAGGGAACGCTGAGGGACAGGTATAGCATTGGTCCAGGTACAGCTCCAGACATTTTCAGAACCCTGAAAGTGTTGCGGTCCTCTTGAGGAGAAAGGTTTCGTCCATGACCAAGTGGACACTGTCAACGATGGTTTTGTATTTAGTCATTCACATTTCGTCATCTCCTAACCCCCCCACAATTTCCTGTTGATTGTACCAGCTCACAGGGAGAAAAAAAAAAATCGTCTAATCTTCTACTGCAATCCTCATCCTCTAGTTCCATATCACAACCTCCCATACAAATGCGTGAGATCAAAAATATTGTCCAACTGGCTGAGAAGCCGATGGGAGAAAACTGTGTGAGCGTATCCAAATCGCCGCCATTTGAATTGCTAATCGGACCTGAAGAAAAAAAAAAAAAAGGCTAAGGCTGAGAGCAAAGCAGAGAAGGTCCTTGCTAAAGCTACAGCGTTAACTCCTGGGTGAGCGGCCTCAGCGCGAGATCAAAGCATTTAAAAAAAGGACAGACTTAAGCTTCTTCGGGGGACCATTCTCACTGGCCTCCCAAATCCCCTTTTCTCACAGCTTTTCCATGAGAACTGCTGCACCACGCCACAAAGACACAGAGGGAAAAGGAAGAGGAAGGCGAGCTTTGTTCGCGATTTCTAAATTGGGTTGCCTTTGTGCAAATCCACTCGTCTCTCACAACTAAAGTGATGCTTTTTGTCCCCCCGGTGGGTTTTCAACACACCATAATATGGTCTGCGTGGCGTGCGCGCGCCAGTGGAACGCTCTCGATGTGCGCACCCACGTGCCGATTCTCCCGCGGTCGAGATGCGCACGGATTAGACAGCGGGGACCCACACATCAAAACGCATCGCTACTCATGTGGAACAGGAGTCAGATTGCGGCGGAGGCACACGACCCACTGGTGGGTGAAACGTGCACCCACACGCGCTCACGTGTTCAACGCTACATCGACGACTTTTTAGTATTTTGAGAGGATGTATGAACAAAGAACAAAACAAAACACCGTATTATTATTATTATTATGATTATTACTGTGGTGTCACAACTTCGCCACGATTGTTAATGTGTTTGTCACTATATTGAAACCATCTCGCCAGATGATCACATTTGTGCTTTACTGTCACTTTCCCTCATTTCATGTAATCTAAATGCAGTGGTTTTTTTTTTCTCATTTGGGTTGGGGGGGGGGGGGGGGGGGGTCTGTTTTCCAAAGGTTCTTGAAAAAAAAAAAAACTTTGGCTTCTCCTGCTACTAATAAGCCTGTCGCCAGTTTAGTGCTGGGCAGGTGTTGTGCATTCAGGCAGGCACCCCGAGCAGATGTTGGCTGTGGTTTAAAATGACACAGCGAAAGACGGTGCTAAATGCCAGAAAACTTCAGCGCTTTACCCGAGTGTGCTTAACAAGCCTCAACAAAAGAGTGTTCCGAACTGGATTCCCATCGGGGATTAAAAAAAAAAAAAAAAAAAAAAAGAGATGTTGACAAAAGAGAAAATTGTTCTCCAAATCGCCATTTACTGCAAATATATTCCAATGAAAATAAAACGTTGCACATCAAAAATACACACCTTTCTCAAAATAAAACAATGAAATCATCAGATCAGTGCTATTTCATCAATCTGAATGAGGTTTTATTCACTTTGAACCCTTTCATGCAACCTCTCTCCCCCGATATCATGCTAAGCTGTCCACTGTGGTCACCGCTGTCCCTCAAAAGGGTTCAAGTTTTGAAGTCGCGCTTCATTTTCACCCTTCGGGTAACCCGAGTGCAGCAACGTGCAGGCTAAATCGAGGTTATTTGAAAGTCCGTCTGGAGACGACGGCATACCTGAGTACGCATCATCAAGGCAACGTGAAGTAGGTCACAGCTGAGCTGTGCTAGCCATTAACAGCACTTACCCAATAACAAGCTGTCGGAGCGGTACGCAATGTGTTTTCGCCAACACGTGACACCGAGGTCAGTCCCTCTGTCTTACGGATCTCGCAAGGGGCAACTAGTCAACTGTCTGATCGACATGATTATCATTTCATACCCCGCCGACCCCCATGCTCTTCCGTCTTACGCCGCATGAAATGTGAGTGCGTTTTTCATTCCGTTTTTTTTCTCGCTTATTTGAAAGTCACAATCCACATGAATGAACACGGGTACAACATCTGCCTAAGTGTGGCCAAGTTAGCGTACACTTAATTTACATTTGTCGTCACCAAGGCCTCCTTCAATAATTCACACATTCACATTAAATCCGGTAAATCATTTACATGGAGTTCTGATTAAGCGCAGCCGGGGCAATTCATTGTATGATTTTTCGTGCTCCGCTACAACCTAACACATCTACGTACCATCAAAATGAAGATTTAATATCTGAACCGAGGTTAAGTAGCACTTTTTTTGAACCTCCTTGTCG
The DNA here is from genome assembly GCF_001891065.2 of Hippocampus comes. Taxonomy (NCBI): domain Eukaryota; kingdom Metazoa; phylum Chordata; class Actinopteri; order Syngnathiformes; family Syngnathidae; genus Hippocampus; species Hippocampus comes. Next base: position 661,833 of record NW_017805531.1, on the reverse strand, counting down.
TGTTTGTAAATTTTTTCATTTTATTTTTCGGTTAATAATCGGAAATCATTTTCGGCATGTACTCAAAGCATGTTGGTAACTCATGAGTCGTAAACAATGCTTTTTGAGTGCTCATGTGAGTGCCATTTATGGATGTTTTGTGCATTTTGTGACCTTAACTGGAAGTGTAATTATGAAACCTTTAATTGAAAAGGGCATAAATGCTTCAAGGAGCTGCAGTCAATCCTGGCGTGTTCGAAAAGGTCATTCGCCCTGAATGTCCTCCATGTGTGGTAGAAATCGTGTTGATGTGTTTAACCCCCCCCTCGACCCCCCCTCGGTGAATCAACAGGTGGGCCATTAAGTAGGCCTCGTTTCATTTGTGGCCATTTTCTTTTGACGGATGTCAAGTCTCTGCGCTCCACCTCAGCGCTGTTCCTTCCTCCACAGCAGCTACCGTGTTTGTCGACTTAATGCTCTAATCTGCCATTAAGACGGTGGGGAGTGAGGCTTACTGGTGTTTCTCTTACAAATCCACTTCCAGAAACCCCCAGCAGAGATGCTCCGCCGCATCCCAACAGATTAGTGACGTGGCAACCGCTGACGAGCGTCTGTGATGCACCAAAAAAAAAAAAAAAAGGCTGGGTGGACAAGAAGGTCATGCCGACAAGCAATTTAGCGAGAGGATAGGTCAGGGTGAGAAAATGGAAGCGTGCGTGTGTTCAAACATTTGTTTAGGCTTATGAGGGAATACATCAGAGGCGAGTTGGAAAATGGCCCAGGAAGGTGGCAGGCGTGCGACCAAGCGGAGGAGAGTGCAGAGAGAAGTCCTGTTCCTGTGAGTGTTCGGAGGCTGTAACATTTGATAGCGCTGTTGATTTAATGTGTGCAAATATCGGTCACTGGCAGAACCCCGGCTCCCCTTCTTAACCCCTTTCAGCTTGCGCAAACATCCAACGGATTCATTCAGCGGTCTCACTCCATCCTCGCCGCAGCTGTAATGATCCCCGTACGGTCCCGCTGGTGATGTGGGATCGCGTGGCGGCCCCGTCACGGCGATCACCTTTCCGAAGGCTGTCCATCTGTGGCGGCAAAGCTGTCGAGCCAGGGCAGGGTTCTGAAACGGAGCGGTTCCGACAAGCAGATGGCTCGTCCTGCCCGTGCCAAGATTGCGCCCGTTTCCCTCCAACTCAGCCCTTCGTGGTTTAGCCCATCTGTGGACGAGCCCCGAGGGGCAAATGCAGCCCACCTGGGCTGGCTTGACATTCCCCGGTACAGTATCCGTTTTTGTTCTGGATGTTTTTAATGAGTCAGAGCTCAGACGCACTTAGCAAGCAAGAAAACGCCCACGCCAGCCATCATCCAAGGAGCTGCCCCTTCGAAAGGTAAGTAAAGGGCCTTTTCCCCTCGTCTTTTAAACGCTCTTGGCTTTCTGTGGGCGGTTGCCATGGCGACGGCGAAATAAGCGACCACCTGTGGGCTCGCTTCAGCAAAAAGAGACAAACCACTCAACTGCAAAGTGATTGAAAGAAAGTCGGCTGGAATAAATCCGACCTTTCCGCGAGACGTTTTGTGATATTTGAAGATGCGTTTTTGAAATGCATCAGTCAGAAACTTTTGTCGCGGTGGGCACGGCCAGCAGATTTTTTTTTTTTTTTTTTGCCTGGGTCAGAGAAGGCCGAACCTCTAAAGCAGTGGTCCCCAAACTACGGCCCGCGGGCCGGATCCGGCCCGCCTCCGCATTTGGTCCGGCCCCCTGAAAATACCACAGAGTATTTTGATTTATTTTTCATCGATGTGGATTTGTCTTTGATCATAAAGTTGGGCTTTTGCAATAAAATGTTCCTTAGTTCTGAACCGTTTTCATTATTAACTATTAATTAGTAACTATTTCATAAACACAGATACAATAAGGTGACGTTTGGTGCATCTTTCTGTGCCGTTATCTGGCAACGCCAGAAAAAAAAAATCCGAAACCGGCCCCTCTCTCAGAGAACGGGATCATGGCGAAAAGGTTCGGTAAGAGAAAAATAGAATGCGGGTTATTTAACCCAAAGTGGACAAACGATGTTTTTGTTTTTGTTTCTTTCAGCGCAAAGAAACGTCTGTCAGTCTCATCTGTCAAGAGGCGGCTTCATTTTATGTGGGTTTCTGGAAAACAATCCATTTTTACATTTCCGTACTCTTGCGGTCACCCTTTTTCTGTTCCAGACTGACCCCCCCATCACAGAAGCAAAGCTTATGCGGCCCTCACAGGAAAAAGTTTGGGGACCGCTGCTCTAAAGGAAAATAGCTGCGCTCGTCCACCTCCTGCTGGACATCAATCTTCAAAGCTGCTGTCTCCGCAAAGAGCAGATTTGATTTCTTCGCCGAACAGCACTCAACCCCTTGACCTGCGCTCCCCTCGCTGCCGCCCTAGTTGTCCCAAATAGTTGCTATGGTTACTCTAAATAAGAAGGCTGTAGTCACTGAGGTGCCGCTGTGAACATTACAGCAATATACGTTTGCACCGCTTCCTCGCCAAATGTAATTGAATGCCTTCAAACCGCTCCCCGCTTTCATTCAATCACCGGCTTTTTCATGGCCTTGAGCACAGTGACGGCGTGTGATGCGTACGCACTCACAGACACGCCGACGTCAGACTACACCAGTGTTTCTTAAATAGTGGGGCGGCTCCATCAAGGGGGGGTGCGTTTGACCTCGGGGAACATGCTTTTTTATTTTTTTTACTGTCCTAAAATAACATGCAGTTGCACCTCCACTACATTAGGGGGCAGTAGCGCTCTCATTGGCAGAGTTTGCGCAGGGAGCGTTCTCAGAGAGGAAATATGACGAAGTGTATTTTTTTAAATTAATTCATTTATTTTTTTTAGAGAATCTTTATTCGAACAAGTTGAGGTGTATGTAGCGCTTGGCTTCAATGTGACTGCGGTGGCAGACGAGGAAAGATCGATGTGCTTACTGTGTCTAAAAATTCTGGTCGCAGACAGCATGAAGCCAAATAAGTTAAGGCGTCACTTAAAGACATGACACCCCGATACAGTGTTATGCAAAGGTGTACTTATAACAATTTTATAGACAAATGATACTATTTATAGTCCCTGCGGGGGGGGGCGAGATGTTTTCCTCTTCCTTGGGGGGGGGGGAGCATGACAAAAAATAATTGAGAACCACTGGACTACACAAACGTGTAGCCTGATTTTTTTTTTTTTTTTGAGCTGACGGATGTGAAAGTCGGGCAGGTTCGAATTCTTGTCGTTCTTACCACATAGTGTGTCATGTCCCGTACTTTGTCCTTCGAACGGTTCTTCGGCATTGACTGACGGGAAGAATGTGCCCTCCTACTTATGACGAGAGACTGGACGTGTCACAATATGGAATGTTAAAACGTGACTTCAACAAAAGGGGAAATATTGGAAAGTAAACGTAGCATTTCAAGTCGTGCTACGTTTGCTAACTGTAAAGATAGTAGCTGCGAGCTAATTAGCAAGCGTGCTGATCTTCACGGGGGTGCAACGCGTGCGCCTATGATGCTGTTTGTTTGCGTGTGTGTAGATGTGTACGGCGTGTGTACCCAGCTTACATGTTTCCAAGCATGTGGAAATGCGCCGCTTCGGTGCCAGTGGCATGTCGGCCTCACAGCTGCGTCCATTGGTCGAGTTGAAGGAGGGAGAGGGCTCATCTGCATCGGAGTGGGTTCAAGTTGAGGGAAGCCTGAGCAGAAACTATTCTGACGTGTCAGTGGTTTATGTCTGTGGATTTTCCGTGTCTGCAAATCGGGTCAGTGGGGAGTCAATGTTATTGACTCAACTCAAAATTCACCACAACAGCGTGGTAGAGGTCATTAATCAGCGACTACCTGTTTTGTCAAATGCAACTTTCGGCTTATGTTTGTCTCGCTTTAAAGGGGAATTACAACCAAGACACGGACAAACGCCTTCTCCAAGTCCGCAAAACACATCTAGACCGGAGCATGGTCCACTCGGACTCAATGTCCCTCACATCAGCCGGGACGTGAGTGAAGATGTGCCAGCTGCCAGCGGTGGGAGTTGAAACTCACTCTGACAGACTTTCCCAGCAGACCCCCACAAAACGTTCGGGTCTGCCATGTTGGCTCAGCATCTCCCCCATCATCGGAGCCAACACACCGCTAGGTGGTGATCGGTTGACAGCTGCGCCCCTCTCTTCACCCGAGTCTCCGAGACATGCGGCCGCAGGTTCCGCGGCGCGACCGCAAAGTCAATTATCAAATTGCGGCCCAGAGAGTCCTGGTGCCAAGTGCACATATGGACAGCCTTATGTTTGAACATGGTGTCCAGGATGGAAAATCCTCAGACGAGCGCAAAACGGTCCAGTAACGGAGCACTGCTTGGGTTCTGATCGAGGGCGGCAATACGTATTCCCACACATGCTTGGGGGGGGGGGGGGTCTTCCGGGGGCAACCCCAGGGGGGAAAAGAGTCCAATCCCTCTCTAGAGGACTGGTGCCATCGCCCACGCTGTGTGACAAGGCGAGCTCAGCAATGTCTAGTCTATGTCTGAACTTCTTGACCTTTGACACAAGCTCAAGCCACTCCCCTGCCACTGACTTTCCACATGCGTAGAGCCAGTTTTTATACCCAGGGATCCAACCACAAAAGTCTCCGCCTCCAGCCCACCTGACTCCCGTGGCCCCTCCCACAAATGTGAGCCCGCAGGAAGATGATCAATTCTTACGGTTGATTGACGGCCTGTGCTTTGTATGACCCAATCGATGTCTCAAGCATCCTCAGATCGCTTCAAAGATTCAATAGAAAGTTCTTTCCATTCTCTTCGTCCATTAAGTATGAATGTGTGCATGCGCCCTCATGCATACTGTAAATATTTTGGGGGGAGTTCAACTGTGATGCACCGCACTGTAGAATCTATGTAGGACAAAACGGAGTCGCGATTCTTGTTCACGGTGTACAAAGTATGTTTACATTCGAAAGCCCTTTTACCATAGACCGTCTCACAATGCGGATCTGATCCCTGGGGGATTCGAACATTGAAGCCCACCATCCTCGTTGTTTATCTCACCCAGGGAACGTGGAATTAACAGATTAGCCAAGCGGTGGTGGGGTGGGAGGGGCTTGCATCTGTTTGATGTCGCCGACGGACGAGAATGGGGCATGTCTCAACTCTGCCTAGATGGATGATGAGCAGAAGGGTTTGCTCACAGCACCTGATGAATACCAAAAAGTCTTTATAATGGAGCTGGAGCAAGTGTCTCCCTCACTGTCCTCCTTTTTTTTTTTTTTTTTTGCCCACAGTGCATGTGCATTCGCAGACGAGTCCGTGCTCTATCGCGTGTGAGCAAGAAAACGAGACGGGGAGACAGACAGAGCCGTAGCGCGGGGATGAGAGAGGGTAAATATATTCGTCTTTACCGTCAATTCAGTGTCTGAGTCACTGCAGATGGAGGGCATTTTTCATGCTGCATTGCAACACGGCTCTCTTTGCTGCATTATTTTTTATGACACCCACCTCCCTCCCACCCCCCCCCCACACCCGAAGGATGTTGGCATCTTAAGGAGGCCCCTTGACTGTGATTAATACAACACGCCGCTGTTACCGACTGACATTTGATTTTTTTGGGGGGGGATTTTTTTTAAACGCCATCCCACATCTGGCTTATTCTTCACCAGCCAGGTTATGGCGGGGACCTTTCGTCATGCTGCACTACACGACGAGGAATGTCAGCTAGCGGAATATTCAACCCCCCCCACTATACCCCATTCGTGCATCCATTTTTCATTTTTGTCCTCCACCTACGTCTTGGTGTCACACGGCCCCTGTTTTGAACACACACACGTCGCATGTCTCTCGATCTCGTTTTCACTTCTCGCTACACCAAACAGGTTGCAAATGGAACACAGCTACCCGGCGGGAAACACCAGCAGCTTGCTTCTGGTGTAATTATTAGGATTTACAGTTCTTCTCTGTGAAGCAGCGTATCACAGCAACGCCCCAGGTGGCACAAATCAAAACTGGGTCACAGGCTCAAAATATAAGAAGAGACGAGTCTGGTCTCATTTGTGTAATGTGGAGCGCCATATTGTGCCAGAATCGAAGTCTCGAAACAATAGGTTGGCAGAATTAGGATGGGACGAGTGCTTGGTGGGAGGAGAAGGATGTTGTCTCCAGATGTCAGCGCAGCAAATTTTCTCGGTGTAGCCGACATGCCTGCAGCTTTTTCAGCACCCGAATTTGGATCTCGGCCTCGTGAAAGCTTGGCTGCGCATCACCTAAACACCCAATGTCATATGACTGGAGTGTCTCGGGACAGCCTGTCATGCGTGGGTCTGTGAGATGGAAAGCTCGCCCGCGCGTCAGCCTGCCGTGGTGTGTCTCCCGCTCGCCCGCGTGTCGTGTAAAGTGCGTGTGGGTGGTTGAATATATATGTCAATGAGACACCGAGAGGTGTGTGGCAGCTGCACACATCTGCTCGCGTGTGCACCAAAGTGTGAACGAGGTAGAGATGCTCATGGAGGTGTGCCTGCCAAAGCTGTGCGGTTACTTGCAGTCATTTCGATGAAATGGGAGGGGAAAATCGATACCCTCTCGTTGCCTGGGGCCACCTCGTTTTGAGGAGCCCCATTTATTGACAACGTTGTATAACACTCTCCCCACTCCAGTGGTAAATTGTATTTCAAGTTTAATTTGTTGCCTGATCATGCTTTTAACTCAAATTTACTCATCCTGTAAAAAAAAAATAAAATAAAAAAAAAAAAGCCCCCCCCCACCCCAATTGAAATCAATGTAAATGCAACGAAATCACAGAATCAAAGTAACAAACAAACACAGGGAATAGACTCTGCACGACAGACAGACCGGCAGGGCCGGTGACTGACATTTTTACGACGCATACATGAACAGACTTTACACTCGATCCGTAAAACAACATTTCTGAAAATGTACAAGCTTCCTGACTTGTTGTCCTGCATATATAAAAATCCCTTTTGTCCTTCTCCGGTGGCCACTCTTGGAAGTGCGTCCGGGAAACACCATTTCTCTCCCCCCCCCGGATTCATTTGACGCGTGTGTTTGTGTCTTGGGATTTCATGCTTTGAAATGCGCAATACGCTCCCACTCGACACACTGAAAAACACACTGACGCACGCCAAGGCAAACTGTGTAAACTAACAGCCCCCCCCCCCCCACACACACACACACACACACACACACACACAGGCATACATACACGCGTACACAAACAAACGATGCAGTGCAGTAAATACAATGATGGTATTTTGACAGCCCTTTTTCTCCAGAATGTTGACAAGCCCCCCCCCCCACCCCCCAAGCCTCTCACATGGTTGAAATGAAATCCAATTATATGTGTAATGGCTCTCCAACTCCTCTTCTGCCGCTCTGAAGGCATCAGCTTGCTTGAGTCACCACCGCTGAACGCAAATGTGCTCAGTAAATCAGTGATGTGCAATGGAGACAGATGTGGTGTGTGTGTCTGCGGGTTGGGGGGAGTGTGTGCATATGTGTTCCTGTTTTACTTCTCATGTGTGGACTTAAATACAGGAAGCCTGCTTTATCGGTGTCACGCTTGATGCAGGCCCAAACGCTGCCATCTCCACTCCCCTTCAAAAGTCTTGGAATGAGGAGATCCCCCCCCCGAGAATAGGCTCCCAAAAATTTGGGGTTTGCCATCAAAAGACGAATAGGAGACAAGAGCTTCTTTTAAGCGGCACACCAAATGTTTCTGTAGACTTTGCTGCCGCCATTGTCTATTACATCATCGTGGATGATTAATGAGGCCGTACCACTTTCCCATTTGGGATCATGAGCGGATCATTTCTGCCTCACGCCCATCACTGTAGTTCCGACTATATATCCGGTTCAGATGTAAATACCTGCATTTCAAAACAAAATTCAGACTGCGACTAAAAACAACAACATAATAAGGGATATTTGGGAGTCATGTAGTTTTAGTTGGGGTTGGTATTGAGGATTTTAAAAAGAATGTATTTTTTTTAATGTCCCCACACTGATACTCACACAAACGTTTGCGTGTGTGGTCTGATGCGGCTCTGTCAGAAGTGTCAAAATGTCCCTCAAACTTTGTCTGTCCCCGCTACATTATGAGTCATGGGTTATGGCTGAATATTTGCATATTTTAATTAAATAGCTTGAATTTAGAATGAATCACTTCCCAAGTTTATTGGGTAATTACATGCTGGTTGTCCTTGACTTGGCAGCATCGCCCACCCATGAATGTATTCATCATCGTCTTTTGATGGCAGCAAAAGTTACACTGACACTTGCAAACTTTGTCTCCTCCACTCACCCCTCAATTACCCCCGTTTTCCTTCCTTTCTGACACCATAAATCACATCCTGTCACATTATCTATGTCATCGGATCCTCGTGACAAATTTATCACGGTGGCGTGTGGGTGGAATCCGCGCGCATTGTCTGTGTCTGCGCGCGTCTTGGGATTTCAAACTACTCAGCAAAATGAACAGCCTGTTTGTCAGAACCGGACATTAGCCAAATGCGGTTTGTTTCCATGGTAGCCTCGCAGAACTGATTAGCGGAGATTAGAATTGGACGACAACAAAGCCGAGTCTGTCACGGTGGGAATGCAGCAACACATGAGCGTTATCAATGCAAGGTAGAAAAATAATTGGCTGGATACGGTTTGCGTTGCGGCGAAAGATGGTTTGAAGCTTTGGCTTACAAATGACGGGGAACAGTAAGAAATGTGAAACATCAAATATAATCACGGGGCAGGACCGAGATTCGCAGACTCTCTTGACCGTTAGGCAGACGGGGGCTAACCACTTCTTCGCCGTGCTGCCAGCAAACGACATGTGGATGATATCCTCCAAACGTCTGTGACCTTGACAGGACATCTGTTGTGACTGCATGTGATGAATGAGCGGCTGCTTGGCTTTCACACAAGTCGCAACAATGGCGGAAAGCGGCAAAACACAAACGTAGGGAGGGGAAAAAAAAACTAAGCGATCCACTCGTTGGTCCTTTAACAATTTGACTTTATTCATAACTTATTCACCACCCGGATCGCTTTTTGAGTTCTCTTTCGAGGTACTGTGAAGATAAATCACTTGCAAAATGAGCGTATGAATATTCACCGTGGTTAACATTTCCTTCAAAGTGGAAAACTGCTTCTATTATTCATGGGGGGAAAAAAAAAAAAAGATATCATCCGTAACCATTCACTCTGGTCAGTTTTGCGCTTCCTGTCAAAGCTGACTTTGGGCGAAAGGCCGATGCCAGCCAGGATTGATCGCTAGTCAATCACATTGCTCGTTTAGATTTTCACCATCACATTCGCAGAATCACTGCGTGGGAACGCAACTCAAGCTGTACAGAAGTCAGGCGAGTGAGCCGTCTCCTCACCCTCAAGGGATTGAACTAAATTTGCTGTGCGTCGCTCCGATTTTTGAAATGTGCCACTAGACAAGTTCAACAACTCAACTTCAGCTCTGGCTTGGCACCTGAGGAGTACCCCCCCCCCCCCACCAGCAGATTTTCTACTCGAGAAATAACTTCCCGAAGCAGAGGGCAGCTTTTCAATAACCCAGCAGTGAGGGTCAAGGGTCACGTGTCATTTATCGACATCAGGCTTCTCCCTGCTGGGTTTTCCAGAATACTAATCAGTTCCATTAATACAAAAATATGACCGAGAGGATCCATTAGCGTAGAATTTGGTGCAGGCTTTGCTTCCCGATGATATTCTCCAACCGTTATGACGACGTGGCGGCATGAGGAGTCCGCTCCTCGACACGCTACCAATCCCGTTCGATACGACTTGAGCACCTTTTCTCATGTGCGCTGAGGCTGTTGCTGCTTCTTAGGAATCGAGTCCATGGTGGGGTTGGTGGGGGGGGGGCGCACCCGTTAACCATCTCCCCTCTGGGAGACCACTAATCATTTGCAATCGTGCGGCGATGGAAATTTTGACTGCACTAATCTCTGGATTGGAGGGAGATTAACCGCCATGTGGGGGTGATGACTTTCCTCTTTGTTTTATTTTTCTTTTTTTGTGTGTGTGTGTGTGTGTGTGTGTGTGTGTGTGTCTGGGGATCTGCTCGCCGTATCTTATCGCTCTGCCTCATTTTTTTTTTCCAAGGCAGCTTGCAGCCATTATCAGCATCAACGCTATCTACACGCATATCAAAGCCTTTGCAGAGGGAGAACGGAATTAGCGACGGGGGGCACATCAAATGTGGCCCCTCCTAATTCATGCTAATATCACACTGTTGCAATCAATGAGCACGGCCTAAGGAGGGAACAGTTAGGAGGTGAACGGTTGCTTGAGCAAGGTGCCGCAATGTGTCACAATGCGCCGTGCGTCTCTTCATCTGCAAGGATTCCCGTTTATCTCCGAGCCTTGAAAATGGGGATTAACGCTCGCCTCACAGGACCCAGCTGCCCGATTCCTCTACTGACACTGACCTCCTTTGTTTTATTTGTATTTTTTTTTTCTAATGACCATGAATTGATGCCTGCCTCTACTTGTGCTTGTGTGCGTGTCTGTTTGTATGGCAACAGGGTGGCTGCTAAAAGGAGGGAGGGTTACAGGGGGGATTAGAACTCACACAACCTACCCCCCACTCGCCCGTAAACAAAAGTAAAAGGTACTGTAATGTTTGTGTGTGTGTGCGTGTGTGTGTGTGTGTGTGTGTGTGTAAATGTATAACATGCTGGTGACATTACACAAAAGAGGGAGGAGGAAGACTGAGTCCATCTGTGAACGCGGTGGGATTAAAGCTTTGCGCAAGGCGAGAGCTGCATGTCAATCATCAACTAAGTGGATGTCTACGTGCATGGACTTTACAGTGCGTGCGTGCGTGCGTGCGTGTGTGTGTGTGTGTGTGTGTGTGTGTGTGTGTGTGTTACATCCAGTTTTGCTGTTCCATGGGGGAAGGGAAGACCCCAACAATGTTGTTGTCATTCATAATCTGGTGGGATGGAAAGAAGCCAGTGCTATAAAGAAAACGTTTTTGTTGGGGTTTTTTA
>NW_017805531.1:646165-650791 GCF_001891065.2 Hippocampus comes | reverse complement strand
TCCTGCAAGAAGGAATTTATTTTTCTTAGACCTCTTTTTTTTTTTTCATGAATCTTAATTTTTCACTTGACCAAAATATTCTGGACATCTCTCCGTCCACAATTTTGTGAAAACGTGGGCAGACTGGCAGAATTTGAGGCATCGAAACTCTTATGGGCATTCTGAAATACAGTATATGCCATCAAGTTACACGACGAGATAATTCGTCATGACATTGAGATAGCATTCGGGTCTGCGGCTGACTTCATAATCTGGTGGGATGGAAAGAAGCCAGTGCTATAAAGAAAATGTTTTTGTTGGGGTTTTTTATGTTTATTGTAAGGTTTTTGTGGGGTGGGACAAATAACTGGCGTCCTGCAATGAGGAATTTATTTATCTTCGACCTCTTTTTTTTTTTTTCATGAATCTTAATTTTTCACTTGACCAAAATATTCTGGACATCTCTCCGTCCACAATTTTGTGAAAACGTGGGCAGACTGGCAGAATTTGAGGCATCGAAACTCTTAATGGGCATTCTGAAATACCGTATATGCCATCAAGTTACGCGACGAGATAATTCGTGATGACGTTGAGATAGCATTCGGGTCTGCGGCTGACAGTAAGTATCTCAATGCACAAAGCGAGTTCCGTAAAGACCAAACTCATCCATAAAGCTTGGATGAGTTTGGTGTGCAAGAAGCTGAAAGTCTTCATCTTAACATCACCAACTTGCGAACGTGTGCTTGCTATGACTTGCTCTTGCGATCGCAGCACTTCTCTCCATCTATTGTATGCATGAACAGTGGTGGACTTTACCACGGGCTTTGAAGGTGGGGGCTGAACCTGGCTTTCTCCCCTGCACCTTTTGGCCCCGCTATAGGGGGGGCAGGGGGGGGGGATTGAAATCAATACTGCCTATGATGAGACGACCGGACTGGGACGGACGGCACAGAGGAGAGACGGGAGGGAGTGTATTGGATGGGTTTGATGGATAGCTGATCTAAAAAAAAGGGAGGGGTGATCAGTTACCCTGACGGATTGCTTTTTGGAGATTTAAGAAATGAGATACGCGGACGTATGTACCACGCGGAGCGACGGAGGGAGAAATTGGGGATGAGAGGAGCACTCCACAGTTTGCATAACATGCTGCAAGGGTGGAATCTGGTGACAAGTGGCAAACTGGTCCCCCCCTCCCTCACCAGTCCTTTTATTTTTCCAAAGTATTTAATCCCCCCCGCCCCTGCCCCGTCCCTATTTCAGCCCCCCTCAAACGCCCCCCCCTCCCCTCTCCATTATTCTCTATGCATTTTAATTTTTTTTTCTCTTGTCACCGGGGGCCCAGATTCCCCGCCCACTCCCCCCTCATTTTAGCCTGAAACTAGAATAGTGAAGCCAAGAAATAGTTAATCTCTCCGGCTGCCGCGATGATTGGCCGCTGCACGCAGCGCCTCAGCCTCCTTGAATGAGAAACAGGGGTAACCAGGCAACTTCAAGAGCTGCAAAGAGAGAGAGAGGGAGAGAGAGAGAGCGAGGGAGGGAGAGGGAGCGGTAGGAAAGAACAACATCGAGCTTTACGGACATTTCGATTCGGGCAGTAAATTAGTTTTAAAAGAGCACGCTAATGTGATTCCACCTTGTGTGCCCGGTAAATGGAATTAACAAATGGATTTTCTTCTGCACGCTCTCTGCATGCTCTTCACTTGGCGCGCTCACGCGAAAGGGACGCAGATATGGATTAAAACGCATACATGGGACACTCCGCTGGGAAAAAGGTGAGTGACTTCCCACTTGCGAGTCTCGTTTTTTGAAGTTACTGTCACAGTGCTTAGGGATGCGTGACAGCTCTGCGCCGTGTCAAGATTTATGGACAGGACGTGTGTTGGCCGCTGAATGAAAATGTGCTGCGGACCGGTCCTGCGTTTGCATCATTTCGGGGTCGAAATGAAAATAGGAAATTAAACCTAAATAGATTGTGGGAAAAAAAATGATCTCATTGTTGGTTACCACGAATGTTCAGGTTGTTAAGTTGAATGTTGTCCTTCAAAAGACGTATGCCGTTGTCCCACATTGCGTTGTCTCACGTACAGTCGACTCATACCACAGGTCGTTTTATTTAGACTTACGTTTCCACGTGAAATAAATACATCGTGTCGATACGATACGAACGATTAAAACATTGACAAACTCACATCCCCCCCCCCCCCCTGTCGTAACATTGAAATGTGGAGATGCGCTCCAGATCCAAGTCGTGCACAAATATTGCACAGTCACCGCTTCGTGGATCTTACCCAATGTTCAGAATCAAAACTTGATGTGTTGGGAAATGGACACACACACACACACACACACACACACACACGCACGCACGCACGCACGCACAGCGATGAGAGGACCTGCGGGCGCGTGAATGGTTGAATGGGTACGCGCAGCGGTGGTGTTGCTTCTTTCTCCAGTGCGCAGAGCGAAGTCTGCGCCGAGCTGCGCAGCTGTCTGCCCCCCCGTACGTACTTCTGTGCGGAGCTGTCCGGGTCACGGGTCGTGAGCGGGATAGACGCCATCGTGTTGCGGAGGCGCGGGGGCGTGTAAATCAGGTCACGGTGTCAGCTGGCGCTCACATTTGGACACAGAGCATTTGCTCGCGATCCAGATTGATGTCCTGAACTGTACGCCCCACCCCAATCACTTGCGCGACTAAATTTAGCTTCTTAAATCCGCGATGATTAGGTTGGTCGCGTTAAATAGCCAGAAACGTGGTGTTTAGAAATATAAAGTTAGCCAAGACCAAGGTCTTCCTCTGGTGGCTTAAAGCAGGCGTGTCAAAGTCATTTTTAGTGGCGGGCCACATTGTCGTGACCGTTTCCCTTCGAGGGCCGTTATGACTATAAAAACATGTCATAAAGTCAAGAATAATGGTTCATTCAACGATTGTTTAAGTTAGTGGAATGAGGGGCTTTGGTGACAAAAAAATGCTTACCATATCTCGCTTATTTATTACATATGAGAAGTTGAAATGTTGCTACATATTTTAGCAATCATCGTAGAAGTCGACGTTTGATTTGCTTTCGCGGGCCACAGAAAATGATGTGGCGGGACAGATCCGGCCCCCCGGGCCTTGAGTTTGACACCCATGACTGAACCTCGACAATATTTACAACTTAATATTTGTTCTGTGAAATTTTCTGATACAATGAAATATATTCTTGATTTTGTAGCCTTTCTCTTTGCTGATTTTAGCCATTCTGCTGCCACGTCATGTCGAATCTGCCCGGGGTGTTCCGAATCAATACTTCTGCTTGAAATATTTTAGCAATCAGACCTGATTGCTCAACCAATCAGGTTTCAAAATTGCCTCTGAGACATCTGCCGATGTCAATTCCTTTTCCTTCCTTTGTGTTTTTGTCGAGTTTCTATCACTGTGACACGGTCGTGCCGTTGAGAGGTGGGCGAAAGCCCAGAGAAGTCACCAAAGACCCCCGTAACCACGGATGGGAACAATTCATACCAAGTACAAATCAAAAAAGAATAACACTCCTGCTCAAGATGTACTCAAGTAGACGAACCCGATTGATGTTGGCGTTCTCGCGGTTGTTATTCTCGTCTGGTGTTGAACTTTGCCCCCCCCGGGCTAAAACTCAATGAGTGGCAGAATGACCAGTTGAAATGCACAATTCATTACTGGACGCAGATGTCTCAGCACAACATTGTTTGTGCGCCGGAGCTTCTGGTAAGAAAATGGAACGTGGCCTGGATATTTACTTGTGAACATACGGGAAGAAAATAGATGGGAGCTATAAAACGGAGCGGTAGTGGAAAATTTGTGGTCTCACGTGGTGTTGTTGTGGCTTGGCGAGATATAACACAAGACAAGACAGGGTGCCAGAGATGAATATTAAGACGGCACCCCCCCCCCCCCCAAAAAAAAAAAAACCTGGCACCAAGTAATCTCTTTCTCGACGATGTTTTGCAGCAGATCTTCAGCCAAACTCCCCGACTCGATTGCAGGACAATCGGGCGACTTGTACAATCCCGCCATCAGGCCACAAACACGCTTGCATATTTTTCTGTTGCGGTCCACGGCCCGTTCTTTGCTGCACATTGTGATTTGTGAAGCTGAAGACAGATCTGCACAAAACACGGGAGAAATTCACTTTCCCAGTAAGGAAGGTCTTTTGTCTGGTCTCCCGGTGGAAACACGACTCTTAATTTAGCCGCTGACAGCAAAAGCTGAGTGGTTTGGGGAGCTGTAGCTCACCCGACTAAGACCATAATGGCTTTTCCACTTAGACAAGAGAATTATAGACAACATCGGGAAAGAGGTTTTAACGTTTTTCTTTTCATCGCACACACTTTTGGGCCGCGTGGCCGTTACACCGAAGGTGTAACGTGCGCTCAATATAGAGCGCCGCTTACACTCTTTCTTAAAAAAGCTGTCGGAGTTTTTGTGCATTCCCTTCAGCTGAAGTGAGGTCCTTGGAGCTAACTGGCTAACAAGGTTACACCCACGTGGATATATTTGACACACGCTTTTCAACATGTCCTAAATCTTTTACAAAAGGAGCTTGAAAGAACCTTGCAAGATTGTTCTCATTTTTTGCCGGTGGCCTTATCATGTCTATTTCATTCATGAATGAAGATGGGGGGAGGGGA
>NW_017805531.1:641788-646147 GCF_001891065.2 Hippocampus comes | reverse complement strand
GGGGGTGATCAACACGACAGGTGCTTTGCAAGTTGACAGTGCATCAAAAGCGTCATTGGAGCCAAAAACACAAAAATGTTGAATACGGCCAATGAGTCAGTGAGTTTTGCTTTTTTTCTCCAGATTTTCTGCTTGAACCTATTTGCAGGAAATGGGGGTGGGGGGGGGGACACCATGAACTTCTCCTATTCAAGTTATTCTCTAATAGGTGATGACTTGGGTATGATGCTGAGTCCCATTCAGTGATGGTGCAGTGGTACGTCCGCCTGACTTCCGTGCTGGCCATTTGGGGTCAGTTCCCACTTGCGACTGCGTGAATGTGAGTTTGAATGCTTGTCTGACTCCCTCTGCGCCCTGTGATTGACGGGTGACCAATCTAGGGTGGAATCTGCTTTTCGCCCGAGAACAGCTCGGTTCGGCTCCAGCTCCCAGAGACCCCGAACGGGAAAACTGGCATGAAAAGGTTTTGTTGTACAAAGTATACAGATGCAATTCCGCTGGCACGCTTACGTCACGGTTGAGACTGCATCTGCCTTCTGTGTGAAGTGTTTGTTGCTTCATGCGACGTTTGAACAACATAACATGCTCGGTTAACAAAGAACTCAAATGCCCAAGGGTGTAATTCCGAGCGCCAATGATTGTTTGTGAATATGAGTCCGGGGATCACCCCGTCTCTCGTACAAAGTCATCTCCAGCTCTCCCCCCCGTGACTCCGCGTTTGATGAGCGGTCGCAAAAGTAGCATTCAAGCGTTTTCTCAGTCAGGTGCCTTTGCGCACAGCCCAAATTGAACCCGTCTGAGTATTCGACCAATCGCGCAGACCCCCAATTGCCACCTCGTCACACCACAATGACTTCTATTGTGTCGTGTGAGGTTGCCGGCGCTCCCTGTGCCTTGCCCCGCAACATCTGGTGGGTAGGCGAAGTCATCGGCGCGACGCTGACGGTATCCGAAAGTCTCCCGTGTTGGGACTCGCAACCCGCCTCCCTTCCAAATGACATCTCCGACCCATCAATGACACAAGCCATCAGGAGGGACATGTAACATGCCAACGCAGTGATTCATTAGGACTCAATTAGCTGGGAGGCACGAGTCGCCCCCCCTGCCATATGCCTCCAGGTGCTGCGCCGATCTGTACCCGCTCTCCGTACGTCTCCACTCCGTTCTCCTCGGCCCTCCGCGGTGTTGCATCAAGCGGCGTAGCGAGGCAACCCTCGTGCCGAGCTGTCGTCTTTGTTCTATTAACACAAATCCGTTACGGGCATTAAACGGCGCAGTCCGCAGCCGCCCCGCCTCCGAGCCGGAAATGAGTCAAGATGACCTTGAGCTCAACTCGCGTTGTGCCAGTTGGCACGGCGCGAAATAATCATCCATCTCTTGAAATATTAGGCTGCGCAGCGGACGATATTAGGGGGTGAGAAAGACCCCGCTCGATATCGACTAAGCACAGCACGCGCTGCCGACAAAACCTATCCGCCTTCAGATCTCGTTTGTCTTCTTATCTGCGCCGAGGTAAAAGGGCCTTCTAGCAGCATTCTCTTTCCAGTCAGTCTCGCTCAAATGCTAACGACTCCCAAGCTAGATCGGTGCCGAGGTTAGAACAAGGAAAGCAAACACAGAGATCGAGACATGATCGACATCGTGTGTAATAAGTGACTTGATGCATGCCAGCCACACATTTCTTTCCAAATGTGAATTCAGCACCTCGACGACGGCGATTAGCACTTCCATAAGCTTAATTGCCAATCACTCCTGAGCCTACTCGTAGAGATGCTAACTCGTAGAGATGCTAACCGTACCCATTTGCCATATTGCCACGCTGAACCTCATCGTATCACTCTTGAGCACAACCAAGCATGCGGTGAGCTTTTGATTTTTGATTTTATTTTTTTTTTGTATTACATAGAGAAGTGCTTAAAGAAGAACACTCAACAAAGGCTCGCGTCGTTATTTTGAATTCCGAGGACTCCGTATTAGATGATGTCATTTCAGGAGTTGTATTGATTTTTGCCTCCTGGGCATTCGATGAAATCAGTGAACAAAGTCCGTGCTACATACGTCAAGAGAAAGATGCCAAAAGGCACGACGGATGCGAAGCCAAGCGTGCTTCCAATCGGCGTCTCGTTTTACTAATTAATGAAACAAAGAAGGTCAACATAACGGAGCATACGTAGCGCAGGATGGTGCCGCGTTGCTCACACGATCCATTAGCAAATGACCTAAATTCCACCTTATGTCGTCACCCATGGTAGGAACTTTTCCCATGACATTCTTCAAGTCAGAGTTTATCATACGACTCTAATTGATGACCCAAAATAAGAGTGCTGAAAACCAGGAGGTTATATGGAAGGGGACCACGTACTCCCTAAATAGATGCAAGACAAAAATGACATTTTAAGTATGGACAAGGTACATATAATTGACAACCGTTGAAATGCACTGGGAAAATTCAGAGGATGATTTTTTATTTTTTTTTGGTTAAACCCAAATCCACACACAGGTGAATTCTCCCGTGTCGAATTAATAATTATAATTTATACATCCATTTTTTTTTTAACAAATCTTGCTGCCACCCAGAGTGTGTGCGTGGCCACATGGCGTCCTGTGGGTCGACATTTGCCCAAACCTGCTCTAGAATTTTGGAATTAAAACATTGTTGAAGTATACAGTGAAGCCCCGCCTACCCTTTGGTTTGGCATCTGCAGATTTGCATGTTCACTCATTTATTGTATTTTATTTTATTTATTTTTTTGGTGGGTGGGTTTCAATATTTCTAAATATCTATTTATTTATTTATTTCCTCGATTTTCTCCTTTTTTTTTTTGTGGAAACACATACTGTGAATTCGTGTTTTTTTTTTTTTTTAAACAAATCTTTGATTTAATTTTTTATTTTTCTTCCCCCCCAATGCATTTTAAGGGCGTCAGTGATCTGCGTATTTCCACTCTTTCGGCCCTGATCACCCTCCTTAAGTGGACATCACCGGATGGGGTGACAATCAATCAGATCGACCACATCATGATCAACGGCAAATGGCGCAGGTCCCTGCAGGACGTACGTGTGTATCGTGGAGCAGATGCTAACAGCGACCACTTTCTAGTTGCTGCCTCCATTAAGCTCAAGCTCCGGAAAGTCATCCAGCATGGTCAACGAAGGAAACGACTCGACATCTCCCAAATCAAGATCCCAGAAACCAAGGCTGCCTTTGTTCTAGAATTGAAGAACCGCTTCAGTGCTCTGGCAGCGGACAATGCTTTAAAACTGGAGGATGTCAGTCAGAAGTGGGCTACCATCAAAAGTACTTACTGCACCACAGCAGGAGATGTCCTAGGCTTCAAGAAGAGGAGAAACAAGGAATGGTTAACACCAGGAACATGGAAGCTCATAGATGAGAGGAGAAGCCTAAAAGACAAGCTGCTGAACATCAAGTCACCAAGACTGCAGGAACGAGCCAAAGCAGTTTACAAATGCAAGGATAAGGAGGTGAAGAGAAGTGCCAGGAGTGACAAGAGAGCGTATGTGGAGAGTTTGGCTAGTGAAGCTGAACAAGCTGCAGCGAGAGGAGACATGGGTACTGTCTACAAGGTCACGAAACAACTGAGTGGAAACCATCACAACCACTCTGCACCGATAAAAGACAAGAATGGCAACACTCTGTCTACGGAACGCGAACAAGCAGCACGTTGGGTGGAACATTTCAAGGAGGTCCTTAACCATCCTGACCCAAGTGACCCAGCTAATCCCGTTCCTAATGATGGTATCCTGGAGATCAATACAGACCCGCCGACCGAAGACGAAGTCAGGAGAGCCATCACAGCAATGAAGAATGGCAAAGCACCAGGAGTCGACAACATCCATGCAGAAATGCTGAAAGCTGATGTTGACCTGGCTTCAACTCTTCTTACAGATCTCTTTAGCGTGATATGGGAGAAGGGCGTGATACCGGAAGACTGGGCGAAGGGTCTGATTGTGAAACTCCCAAAGAAAGGCACCCTCCAAGAGTGTGACAACTGGCGTGGGATCACCCTTCTCTCCATCCCTAGCAAGATTTTTTGCCGTGTCCTACTAAAGCGCATCGACCAAGCCATTGACCCCAGGCTTAGGCAGGAGCAAGCAGGATTCCGGAAGGGCAGAGGATGCATGGACCAAATCTTTGCCTTGCGCAACATCATCGAGCAATGCTTGGAATGGAATGTGCCACTGTACATCAACTTTGTGGATTTTAAGAAGGCCTTTGATAGCGTACATCGGGAAACATTGTGGCGAATACTGCCTTCATACGGTGTACCACCCAAGATCATCACCTTGATTAGCATGTTCTACAGCCACTTCGAGTGCAGTGTCATCCTGGATAATACC
>NW_017805531.1:629819-641018 GCF_001891065.2 Hippocampus comes | reverse complement strand
TTAAGGATGGAGGAAAACCGCATACCGAAAGTAGCGCTGAGATGGACTCCACTCGGAAAGAGAAAGAGGGGACGGCCCAAAACCACATGGCGCCGAACTGTGATGGCGGAGCTGAAAGAGAAGGATCTCACATGGGGACAAGCCCAACACATCGCCAGAGACAGGGCACGATGGATAGAGTTGACTGAGGCCTTATGTCCCAGACGGGACGAAGAGGACTGAATGAATCCTGGGCATTCGATGAAATCAGTGAACAAAGTCCGTGCTACATACGTCAAGAGAAAGATGCCAAAAGGCACGACGGATGCGAAGCCAAGCGCGCTTCCAATCGGCGTCTCGTTTTACTAATTAATGAAACAAAGAAGGTCAACATAACGGAGCATACGTAGCGCAGGATGGTGCCGCGTTGCTCACACGATCCATTAGCAAATGACCTAAATTCCACCTTATGTCGTCACCCATGGTAGGAACTTTTCCCATGACATTCTTCAAGTCAGAGTTTATCATACGACTCTAATTGATGGCCCAAAATAAGAGTGCTGAAAACCAGGAGGTTATATGGAAGGGGACCACGTACTTCCTAAACAGATGTAAGACAAAAATGACATTTTAAGTATGGACATGGTACATATAATTGACAACCGTTGAAATGCACTGGGAAAATTCAGAGGATGACTTTTTTGTTTTGTTTTGTTAAACCCAAAGGATGCTTAAATAAATGCCAATTAGCTTGCAAAGAGGTCAATCCGCACACAGGTAAATTCTCCAGTGTCGAATTAATAATTATAATTTATACATCCATTTTTTTTTTTTTTTTAATGAATCTAGCTGCCACCCAGAGTGTGTGCGTGGCCACATGCATCCTGTGGGTCGACATTTGCCCAAATTTGCTCTAGAATTTTGGAATTAAAACATTGTTGAAGTATACAGTGAAGCCCCGCCTACCCTTTGGTTTGGCATCTGCAGATTTGCATGTTCACTCATTTATTGTATTTTATTTTATTTATTTTTTTGGTGGGTGGGTTTCAATATTTCTAAATATCTATTTATTCTCCTTTTTTTTTGTGGAAACACATACTGTGAATTCGTGTTTTTTTTTTTTTTTAAACAAATCTTTGATTTAATTTTTTATTTTTCTTCCCCCCCAATGCATTTTAAGGGCGTCAGTGATCTGCGTATTTCCACTCTTTCGGCCCTGATCACCCTCGAATAGCGCAGGTCCTCCTCATCCTATGCAGACAGTCCAGAACAGTACTCTGCAAAAGCAACTATACAATAGTCCCATCCCGTGAATATCCTCGCTGAAATAATCCGCAGTATCTGACAAGGAACAGCGTGGAGGATCTTGGTCCAATTTTGCAGTGTACTTATTTCTCGACCGGCCTTACGTAAGAGGCAGCTTGTCTGACCAAGAGCCTCTTCCTTTCATTTCTGGAGAAAGCAGAGTTTTGCGCCACAAATGAAATAGTTGTCCTATCACATGTGAGGTGAGTCGACCCCCCCCCCCCCCCCCCCCCCCAAAAAAAAAAAAAAAATCTTAATGTGTTGCTCTGCCCCAGTTGTAGACACGTGCAGCCACCCAAGCGCACTCCTCCAGCGTTTTCAGCACATTAGCCCGAAACGCTGGGTTTGTGTGACCCAATTCATCAGGCTCTCCTCCCCATTCATCTGCTCTCGCACATGCACGGCACGAGGCCCCACGAGCGAGCAGCGCGGCATCCATCACCTTTGAGTGGCGAGGCCCTTGGGTTGCATCTGCTTGGCCCGTGCCTCAATCCTGTTCCCCGCAGGCGGCACCGCCGCTCCATATGCGGTTGATGATTGTCGTGTGGCGGGCCAGCGGGGGAAGCAGGCGCTGCGGCGGAAGGCACGCATTTGGGTTCGTGTGTGTGTGTTTTATGAAATACGTCATCAAATCCGAGTTCAGCGGGAGTTTGTCTTCCGTTGACAGCCGAATTAAATATTGGCTCTGAGGAGTCTTTTTACTTTTTCATCTTCACCCAGGAATTAATTGAGATGTTTAGCTTAGCCTGGAGGAGCAATCGAACTCAATTCTCCAGCGATTGCATATGTCATGTTTTTTTTTTCTTCCTCTTTGAGCAAAGAGTTTCTTTTGTCATTTGAAAATTTAAAGATTTGACTCATTCAAAATGAGGGAGATTATTTCTGGCCGAGGGGAAATTCTATTTACAGAAAAACACAGTTGCTGACACAAAGAATGCAACGTTAATATTCTTGGCCAGTGGTTCTTAACCTGGCTTCCATCGAACCCGAGGGCTTCGGTGAATCAATCTCAGGGCTCTGCCCTGGAGGGTAAGACACACCCGACTCGACATGTCAATTAATTATGACACGCCTGCGGATGATCACATGACATTGCTTGTCCAATCAGTGCTGTGGGAAATTTAGTTTGCTTAGTCGTCAACGTTTGACTGTAGTGACAGTACGTCATACAATTAAAAAAGACCTGACTTTTGATTTGCTTAGATTACAGAATGATTTATGGTAACTTGACTTGAAATTTGCTAGCAACCCAAATTAACTTGCTTTATTCATCCCCCCACAGGAACTCAAGACTTGAAGGTTTTGACTTGTTTGTGACTGACTCGCACCTCCCAAAATGACTTATTGAAGTTTGCAGCGGTTGTGCCATACTGCTCATTTTTGTAACGTTGATGACTACGATCATTCTAGATCCCGAATTTCTTCGCGGACGCTATGCTTTGCATCATCTTGCTTCATCCGACAATGATGAGTTCCCATAAAGGAATTGGTAATCAACCCAGTGATTAACATGATTTAGGAAGGAGGAAAGCGTCGATGCCTTTTCCATCTCTCGATGGCGGATGACATTTGATTTGACTAAACATGTGTTCCGGCTGAATAATTTGAGCCCTTTGGATGCGCAACCTTCTTAATTAAGTCAAAATCACTTTTGTAGCGGCGGCCGCGGGGAACGCGCTCTTGCGTTTCTTGCTGCGGCGAGCATCTGGCGCCGCAACAGCGGACAGCATGACGTCTACTGACAAGACCCTTTAGATCACTTCTCTCCAGAGCGTCACAGTGGGGAAACCACGCCGATGTTTGCTCTAATCAGCCATCAAGTGTCCTGAGTTTTGAGGCTTCACGCGAGCTTGTATCTGCTCCCCGTGTTGGGTTTGTACAACAAAATGACTTTGGGAGAAACTCTGCAGAGACTACGCCGATAACGGTACGAGCGAGGTCTTCACCTTGCCGTTCTGTTGTAACGAGAAGACGTGGAATATTTAATTTATCATTAGCTGCATGATTAGCTTCCAATGGGCTGTGCCGGGCATGATTTAATCCCCCCCCCCTCCCAAGTCTCGAGAGTACGATAACATATGAGATGACAACAGTTTCACACGCGGTTTCACGCCTCCCATGGCTCCATACGTCGCCGCAGCTCAAGTGAGATTAATGAGAGACGTTGAGGTGTGTTTGGAAGACTCCCTAATTACATGCGCGCACGGAATTGTGAGCGCGCGTGGCCTGAGTCGATATTCTTTTTGTGTCAAGTTGTGTTCGTAAAAAAGAAACGTACCCACATCGGGACAAAAGTACTTAGTGTGCGGTTTGGTGGAGTAGTACCGCATCAAAAAAAAAATAAAAAATCTCAGTACGTTAAATAGCCCTCGTCCATTCGGCCTCGAATAGGAGAGTGACTTACAATGAAAGCAAATATCCTGGTGAAAAAGTCTTGTTGGACATGCTAACATCCCTTTTCGAATGGTGTCAGTCGCTCTCATTTTTTTTTTGACCAGAAGCTGCAATCTGGCAAGAACCCAAAAGTTTGCGTCGCTTCTGAAATATGGTTCATGAAAGGAGGATTTGAAAGATGTGACTTCTGGAGACGTTTGATAAATAAATGAGTCGCGGCGAAGATAATCACTTTTCCCTTTCAATCAAACATGTTTGGGACTTTGGGACTGGAGGAAATAATTGATGCGGGGGTGCCTGAACTCTTTTGCTTTTTCTACAGTTCCATTCACAAATATCCAATAGACGTGCCGCTTAACTCGGAGAAACAAAATCCTGTTTGGCACTGATAATGTTCTGGAAGCATATGCTTCAAAAGTCAAACCCAACTCTGGACTTGAAACTATGATTAAATGTCAAATACTTTTTTTTTTTTTTTTTTGCGGTGCCACCAAAGAAGGTTATCAGTGATGCCGGAGGGAAAAGTCTGATTATAACTGTAAAACCAGATTTGACACTTATTGCGACATATGAAAGGCTCCTCAGTACTGTGAAGAAAAAAAAAAGGACTCATTAAAATGTTAATTGCATACACTAAATTCATTTTTCACAAAAATGAAGCACTTGGTGACACTCTTTTCACAGCAGATGCTTTCCGGCCGTCTGCAAGTTTATTGCACAACATTTTTACATCTTACGCGTGCAATTGTGTACGTTAATTTTTCGTGATCAAGGCAACAGTTTGAGGCTGGAACAGTTCCATTCGGTTCATTGTTACAAGCCATAATTTTGGTGACGGGTGAGCTTGAGATGTTGCCGGAGTGAAGTGGGAAAACTGGCTGGCCGGGCACCTTTAGCCGTTTTTTTGAACGGGACAGTCAAACACAGAAATACAAAATGAAAACACTCGCAAGGAGCATGAAGCAGATGCTAAGAATGAACTCGCTGCTTGGTAAGTAGGCCAACTGAAGCTGGACTCAGAACTTGTGCTCAGCCAGGTGGACAGGAAGCAAAAAAACAAAAAAAAAAGCCGGGGAGGTCCTGTTTTTTGGAGCATCCGTTGGGTGCTTCTCCGGTGCTTCATTAACATTGTTTCCTCGACTGTGCATAATGTTTTGGCGCACGCAAGGTTTGATCACGACATCTCAACTACAATAGACCTTTCTTTGCCGGCAGCATGTTTTTTTTTTTTCCTCTAAAGTCATGAAAAACAAAATTGGCAATCAGAAACATTTGGGGTTGGAACTTACTGAAGAGGGATCTTCATTTTGCATTTTGACCCCCTGCTCAATTAAAGGGGACAACTTTTGACAATGAAGCTCAAAAGGAAGAATGAGGGAATGAGCAAAAGAGGGAGGACGCGGGGCACTTCCCTCATTAATTGCTTTGAGTAAACAAAGTAACGACTGAGGCTATGTCGTCACCGTCTTTTGTAACTCATAAAAGAAAGCACGGGGGGGAGGCGGCAAAATGTTTCATCCTCTTTTCACAAACAGCCACTCTGTTTGCCTGAGAGTGAGACAGAAAATGAGAACTGCATTGGGGCGGGAGGCCAAAATACGAGGAAAGATAAAAATGAAAGATGCCGGAGAGTCCAATAAAAAGATCACAACGATAATGAAACGGGGGAGTGGGGGAGGGGGGGGTAAATGAGGGAGACTACGCAGGCTCGTGTGGTGTTTGGAGAGACCTTCTGGAGTCCATCCAGCTGACTTTTTTCCCGGCATGCTAAATAAATAGCACCTAGCAACAAACTTAATCAACACTGTACCGAAGACGCCTCGGGGAAGACACATCACATGAGGTACTTTGGACAATTGGAGAAAGCATTTCATAGTTATGACAAGAGCAAAGTCGTTTGGCACTCGTGGGCGCATTTTCAGACCTGCTTGAAGGGTTGCAACCAAAAATCATGCTACCAAATTTGATTGTTTCTTATTGCCACTCTGTTAGCTTCAATTCGTCTCGTATAAAAGTAACGCACCAAACTTCATCGCTAAACACCCTTTCGGTGGAATTGCTCAAGTGCTGTCGACGTTATTTAATTATCCATCCATCCATTTTCTGATCCGCTTATCCTCACAAGGGTCGCGGGGGATGCTGCAGCCTATCCCAGCCGTCTTCGGGCAGTAGGCGGGGGACACCCTGAACCGGTTGCCAGCCAATCGCAGGGCACACAGAGACGAACAACCATTCGTTCCAATTTGGAGTGTTTAATCAGCCTGCCATGCATGTTTTTGGAATGTGGGAGGAAACCGGAGTACCCGGAGAAAACCCACGCAGGCCCGGGAGAACATGCAAACTCCACACAGGGAGGCCAGAGCCGGAATCGAACCCTGCACCTCCGTACTGTGAGGTCAACGCGGCTCCTTCCAGGCAATCGCTGGAACGTAGCACTTTACGTAGCTATCACGTCGTAGATACGTCACGTGTGCGGAGACGCGAGCGCCATCCGAACAGTTCCCCCCTGACGACAATACGCCACGACCTGTTCCGACTGGAGTCCCAAAATTCCGATCCGATGTTCGTCTTCATTTTCAATGGCGAATTTGCAACTTCTTCTTTCGATTCACCACTGATTCTTCCGCAGCCCCGGTACCTCGTCAAATGTTCATCCATTTATCATTGTGCCTATATGGAATATGGTTCTCTTGCAGCCAAGCTGGTTAAAAGGGTACCGAATTAGCCAACACGGAGGGCAGGATTTGCCGCCCTCCGTGTCGCCGCGCCCGGATCGGGTTAACCGTGCCCAACTCTGCACGCAGCTCCGAGGCTCTTGCGCTTGACACAAATCTGCACAGCCAAGCAACTGCGTGGCAATGCCTATTTAGCTTTCCAGCTGTAGCTGCTCACCCCGAAGCAATGGGGCATGGCCCCTCAACAGAAAGCAAATGAGTGTGCTCCAAACATCCAAAGAGAAAGATGAGTTTTCCTTCTTCCGCTTACACTCTGACACTTGACTGTTCCATCCGAGTCAGAGACCCTCCATCTTGTCAGGATAGGGGGAAGCAATGAGCCGTGGTTAAGCAGGGTGAGCTCAGATGCCGGCATTTCCTCCGCCTTGGAACGTAAGAAAGGCAAAGGAGAAGAAGGATCTTAAGTTTAGCGCCAGAATTTCGGTTTTGGCAAGGAGTTTAGTTTATAGCTCCACGCTATTGTGCATGTCCCCATTTTTGTTTCTATTGTATTTAAATGGTATGCTCTTATTCTGCTTTCCTTAAGGGGAAAAAAAAAACAGTTATTTTCATTCCACTGGCATTCATCCCTCCATTTTCAGCCAATGCGACTGTGCTTAGTCCGCACTGCAATACCACAAAAATTTGGCTGGATTGCCATGAAATTTGGTACAATTGAGCAAACAATCTGCCTTCAGTATGAACACTAATCACTTTGCTTGACTTTTCCTCCAGCGTTGCCATCTCATCAGAGTGGTAATGAGTCCGTGTTAATGAAGCTGAAATGTTTTCATGCCATCGTTCCAAAAGGTTGTTGTGAAGATGACGTTTTAGACAGGCTTCATCGTTCCGCTTTATTTAAAGTTGAACGGCACGCATGTAAAACAGTCACGGTGTCACCAATTCTCTCAACGTGCGAGCGGCATATGTGGTCGGCATCGTGGGCTTGTTACGGTTTAGCGGGATCTCGGTGGACTCATCGTGACAAGAAGCTCGCATTGAAAGCGGGCCGTGTACAATCTCGGAAATAGCAGAGATGGGATTTGTATCCACATTGGACAAAGGCTGATTCTAATCTTGATTCCATTTATTTTTGGTCTTGATGTTACCATGACACGCTTCTCAACTGTCTCACTATGCAGCAAAAAATATAAAATAAAAATATCGGAATAATGTCATTTAAAACCTGCCCCCCGACCCCATTTATTACCTTCCAAAGGCCATAAAGAGGGCTGGATGATTAAATATATGTTTTATTTTAAGCTTTTTTTCATGAACATTCGCAGTTTAGCCGCTAGTATCTAGCCGGCTAATAACTAGCCAACAACCGCCAGAAAACAACAATCAATCGTGTCACCTTTTGAGTTGTGTTGTGTTCGATCACAAGTTGAAATTGCTTTTGTTAAATTTCAAGGCGTATTCATTATTCCTGATGGGTCCATTTTTACAAGTCCACTGTTATATATATATTTTTTTATACAGTAATCTCTCGTTTATCGCGACAATCGTGTCACCTTTTGAGTTGTGTTGTGTTCGATCATAAGTTAAAATTGCTTTTGTTAAATTTCAGGGCGTATTCATTATTCCTCATGGGTCCATTTTTACAAGTCCACTATTATTTTTATTTTTTTTATACAGTAATCTCTCATTTATCGTGGCGGTTACATGACAAAAAGAACCCGCTTTAACTGAAATCCATGTTTATTTTTCACAATTATTACTTTTACAATATTGTATTGAATGAAACCAAAGCTGAAACGTTTTTTTTTTCTTTGTTTTTTTAAAAACATTGTTTCCAGTCTCTCCCGATGTGAAGCTATCTTAATCTTTTTGCTTGCTTAAAACCTGATTAACGTGTTAAGAAGCGGCACATTTACGCAAAGGCCCCTGAAGTTAGTCTTCCATTTCTTAAGGCAGGAATCTAATTAGCCCAGAAAAAAGAAAATTAACCTCAGTTTGAAATCAGGGGCTCATAGCAGCTTGTATGGCCGCATAAGACCACCCGATTTTTGATTGGAAGGCGATGATAAGAACTAATTTAGAACAAAACACACACACACACACACACGCACCCATATGGCCTGAATATAAGACTCAAGCGTGGGAATTGACGTCATCGGTGACACAAGGTTACACAGTGGGGAGAGCTGCTCGGCTTGGTTGTGACAGTCATGTCCCGCTTCATAAGCTGGGGGGCATTTTGTAACAAAAGATGACCAGCGTAAGGTGCCAAAGTGGCTCCGTTGAACAAACGTTGCGTCGGCCCTGGGCCGCGCACGGTAAGCCTTGGCCCGGAAGGAATAACGGGGTTCGACATTCAGCGCAATTCACACACAAGCTGGACAGCACAGAAGGCGCCTTCCATTGCCCGGTCGGGAGCCATAATTGAACGAGGCTAACAAAAGGATTGCAAAATGTCAACGTTATTTATTACACGTGACAGTTTGATATTTCAGTACAGATTTTAGCAAGGATCAGGATTTGCTTTCGCGGGCCACATAATGTGACGTGGCGGGCCGAATCTGCCCCCAGCCCTTGACTTTGACACCTGTTACTTAACTCATTCACTGCCACTGACGAGTATACCTGTCAGTTATGTTTTTTGGGTGGGGGAGGATTTGATGATGCTCCACTGTAAATTTCAAGCTTGGGCTTTAAACTTTACTGACCCACAACCACCAGTAGATGTCAGCGATGCACCATTTTAGATCCGAGATCAGCCCAGTTTGTGAGTTCAGCCGGAGAAACGGTTTCATTTTGTTCAACCTGCTTTTGTTGTTCTACAGCTGATTTTGGAAAGAACCGAAAAAGGCAGAATCCATTTTTCCCCCCCCCCGGTGAGATGAAAGAGTCTAATATTCGATTTGGTCGATTTGGAATTTACATAAATATTCAAGATAAATCTTGTGGGTCTTGAATGCTCTATAATTGTTTGCAGTGAATATTGATAGGCACTTGATGCCACTTGACTCGATTCGAAATGCGGCAATATTCAGGTCTGTTTGGCTCAGTGGAGGTACGCAACCTCTTCCTCAGACAAATCAATGACATGCATGACTGATGACTGCCTAATGTTCAGGCTCAGGGTGGCCAGGTTTTCCTCACAGCATGCCCGCTTCCGTTCAAAAGTCACTTTACGGTGTGCGGATCCTGACGCGGGCAGGAAATAACAATCTCCAGAGGTGGTTTGCGAAATGCAGGCAGGCTGATAAAGACGGCAGTAGGTTGATGGAGGCAAATCATGAAATGCTAGCAAAAATCAAATCAACCTCCATCCGATTTTTTTATTTTTTTTTTACCCCCCTACACACACAAGAGACGGCACTAAAATGAGCAAAAATATAAATAAGAGATAGCTTTTGTCGAGGGCTTTTTGACATCCTGTAACAGTCGAGAGTAACTGGAGGAACGTGCGGTGCTCGTTAACTCTGACCCAAATCATACAAGGCGGTGGGAGCTGTTAAAACACGGAGAACACGCTGGAGTGCGGGTGACCTAGATAGCATTGGTTTAAGAAAAAAAATAAAATAGCAGCTGTACGTCACATTAAATCGCTTACATCAAATACAATGAGGCCTCTCTCATTGGTAACTGCTTTCTGTTACATTTTTTTTTTTTTTTTTTAGTGACAAGAAAAATACTTCTCCCATCACTGCACAAACTAGTCTGAGAGCCATTTGAAGAGAGGCCCGTTTGCCTCGACCCGACGAACATGATCTGTCTTTTGAGCGGACATGAGGGGAGGCACATGGTCGAGACGCATGAGCGGAACTGGTGCTGATGAGGCAACTGCAACGAGCTGTTCAGGGAAATGAAAGGAGAAGACAGGAAGACAACCAGGCGGTAGTGCGTCTCCATTTGTGCATTCGGATACACAAAGCTATGCATATGTTGTAATGGGGGTGGGGGGGGGCAGCTCACACATTCCAGCGTTCTGTGCCTGTTTATTACACCAGAGTGGCATATTTGAGAAATGCAGATTTTTCAGGAGGTGTATTGACTTCTCAATGCGTTTCTTTCACGAGTGGCTGAATATAAGCACCCCCAAGGTCGCTGCCTAGCGTTCAAACTTGCCATTGAGACGTATGGCCGTTATAAAGGTATATGACAGAAGCTGCACAACTGAGCTCGAAGTAAATAAACACGACAGCTCGAACTGAGCCTGTCATGTTGATTTAGAATTTCTCATTGACGTCGATAGTCCCCGAAACATGAACTAATCGAAGACTGGAATCAAATGTACATTCCAAACCCGTGGGCCTGGATCGACGAGCAAGAACGGCACATTCATGTCAAAAAAAGAAACTTTTATGTCTACGTCTGGCACACACGCTGGCGGCGTGCACTTAAATGATCAGTTAGCAGTGAAATGACATTCTGAAATTGGCTGCGACTCCCCATCGGAAACCAAATACCGATGACACGTGTACGCCAAAAGATGGCACGTGTCGAGAGGAAAGTAAGCCTTTGCACCGTGAGCCATCCACTTCTGCTCAAATGAATAGCTTGAGCAGATCGATTCCAAGACCTTGCAAAATGTCCGCCGCCGTTCTCGTTTCAAAAGTATGAACACTTATTTCTTGATTAAGTGGCAGCGACTACGTTTAATGGCAACGCGTGTGTCACGCAGCTTGACGTTCAGCAATCTTTGGGCCTGGTTAGGCTAAAGACGTTTTCCGACAAAGACCCATCACCATGCCAACAGAAGTCGTGGCAGCCGCGGTGCCAGTTTGGCTGCGTGCCACTGTTAGCAGTGGATGATTCAAGGGCATTAAAGCACAACGCGGGGGGGGGGGGGGGTGCACGT
>NW_017805531.1:627596-629745 GCF_001891065.2 Hippocampus comes | reverse complement strand
GCGCTACTCTTCCCCCCCCCCCCCCCAAAAAAAAGTCCTTTGCATGCACAGAAGCACCAGTCGCGCTTTGATCTTCCGTATTTACTCACAAGCAGCACATCAAAATGTTCCCCCACGACTCTCCTTCAAGGGTGGCCGCCGAGCAGCACGCACTTGCAGATCTTTCATTAAGGACCGACGATCCGGAGGAGATAATAACATCTTTGTCGATTTGTTAAATCGCTGCCTGCCATGTGTCATGTTCAATTAATCTTGTAATCAACAATCTGGGGGCATGTGTCACTTGAATTTGGAACCACCTCCGCTCCGACATTAACGCCGTCTCCCCCCCCTCTTCATCTCCTCGCAGGGTTCAGAGCCAGCGACTGTGAGAGGCTGTCGGATCACGTCCGATGTTCTCTCCGAGGGAATAATAGCCACTCCTGACCTACTGTGAAGAACAATCTTTGATTCAATCAATGCCGCCGCCTCCCTCGGGGGGAATTGTTCCAGAGCGATAGGTGAACATTCAGAAAAGAGCACCAGTCGAACCATGTGATACCTGACCTTCAAGCGGGCTTACTCCAGAGGATGTCAAATCAGATCTGAAGCTTTTCTCGAGAGGATCACCGAGCTCTTCATGCGTTGTTTGCTAATGCGCACACATCATGGCCAAGTGAAGAGGGCGATTTATCAACGCTGGATCTTCATTTGCGGAGGAGCGCCGCCGCGCATGACAGCATGAACGTGAGATCGATGAGTCCGACTGCGACGTGCCCGTAAGAAAGACGGAAGTCGGGGGAAATCCAGCTCTGGGAGTTGGCGTTGGATTAACTGGTGTGGCCGCGAACCCATGCTGGACTTGCTGTGAGCCGGGCGAAGGGACTCAGCAGTGGAGGATGTCAGCAGAGGCCGAGCTCCAGCCGGGTGTCAAAACCATCCAGAGAAAGGAGTCCAGGAGAATCAAAGGTAGATTCGACTCTCGTTAGTAAACTCAAAAGAGTACACTGGTACTAGTGCAATGTCCAAACAACACTGCCACTTGCAACAGCAAAATGTACATGAGAACAACGAAGCAGGCTATCTTCTGGACTGTTTGCAGAAGATTGTTTTAACTATCTCGGGTTTTTTTTGCTGTTCACTGCCTTTTTGGATGCTCAAACATGCCGTCTTAGAGGGCTATTACCGATTCGCAAACAATATCGGGGTATTAAAAAGAACTGTTTTCGCTGGACAAGCAGTAGTTGCGAAATTCTAATCTGATCCAGATGAAACTTGGCCTCTTGTAGAAATGACAATAGGCAGCGTGAGTTGTTGCCAAAATGTAGTGGAAGCCTCCTCGGAAGAATAGACCTCCGTTGAAATATCCAAAATTGACCTCTAATTGACCTCTTTGGTCGAGTTTAAAAAGTGTCACGTTTGAAGTGGCGCTCAAATTGGGGACCGTGTCGTGTGGATTGCACCTTGAACTTCTACCGGGAATACAAATCTCCAATCGGCGACGATGGAGAGATGAAGTCGAGACGAACAGTGTTCCTGACAGTATTAACGTTCTCCTCTTTGGCAGACGGTGAAATCTAAAAGCAATCTTTGAAGAGTGCTAAATAATTTTGGACTACACGGCGAGCTGCTTCGCTCACTCGAGCTCGCCGAGAGGCTCCCTGTCTCATCCCGGCGATCCGGATGTAGTAACAGCTATTCCGTGTAGCCGCGGGCTTTGGGTAGCGGCGTGATTTAGGTGTCACGGACAGGGTAATTCACATCCTGTCGCTTTGATGAACGCCACGGGTGATGTAATAGGACGGGGCATTCTCTGAACAGTTCGCTCGGAGGTTGAAATGAGAATGAACTGACTGAGAGAAAGGAGGGGGGGGGGCAATAGAACAGTGAAAGGAGTGTGATTCAGGGCGACGGGGAAGTGAGCAACAAGAGGAGTCGTTCTCATTTGCCTCCCTCACTTGACTCCAGCCGTTCTCATTTTTACTCATTTTTTTTCCTTCCATGAATAAAAACCACTCCAGTCAGTTCAGTAAATCCAGCTTCTCGCAGCCCGGCAGTAACAAGCGGCGGGCCGAGTCCTCTGTGGCTCTTTCGCCGGCTCCGTTGGCCCGCTTCGTTAAATG
The DNA here is from genome assembly GCF_001891065.2 of Hippocampus comes. Classification (NCBI taxonomy): domain Eukaryota; kingdom Metazoa; phylum Chordata; class Actinopteri; order Syngnathiformes; family Syngnathidae; genus Hippocampus; species Hippocampus comes. Next base: position 627,643 of record NW_017805531.1, on the reverse strand, counting down.
TCTGGGTTGGAGGAAAGCCCATCGATTTAAGCTAAGTGGAAGGGGGG
>NW_017805531.1:616315-627171 GCF_001891065.2 Hippocampus comes | reverse complement strand
GGGGGGGGTGGGGAGGGGGGAGCGCACAGAAAGAACGGCTATTATACACACGGCCGTGCGGCTCATCATAGGGGGGGACTATCTGCCCCTGACTTGACCACGTTAATCAGGGAGCGCTGTCTCAATCCACTAAGATGCAATTTAGATCCATATAAATGGAAATGGGGCGACCCAAATGGATGCAGCGCTCGCGGCAGATGTGAACGTGGCGCGGCGCAGGTGAAGGACACCATCAAGGACCAGGATGATGACACATACTTAGACAAAACATAGTAGGAGGGAGGAGAGATTTCAGAGCGTATGAGTCACGTTTCCATGCCGCTGCGCTGCCGTTCAACAAACAGGCACAGAACACAAAACGGGGCGTCGTCTCGGCGCTTCGTAAAAACCTGCATGTGATGTTTGCGTCGTTATGTAAAATGTGCAAGGTGGCTTTTGAAATGCACCGAAGGAAAATATTTTCTTTTGCTTTCAAGGAAGGCGTCTTGAACTTTGGCTTGATTTGGTCGGAATTATTGAGTTCATTATTTTTAAAAATCCTTTACTGCTGCAAATGGCGTACGACTGTGAAGTATCCCTTTAACATGCGGCTGTGTGAATAATCATTCACTCTTGGGTATAATATTCAGAGTAACAGTGCGGTGTCTGGAGAAAAGCCTCATGCATATTTGGAGCACGTCCACTCAGTTCAACGCTTGCGGTTTATTTATGTCTTTCGTCCGCATTAGCAGAAGGGAATTCATGAAATGAGGCTAATTGTTACTGTCCGCTAGTCAGCCTTCCAACTCCAAAAGTGTCACACAAATATATCACTAAGCTGCCCATATTTTGAGAAACGTTTATGCCCATGTGAACACGAGACGCAAATTACATGAGCAACCGTAGGCACTTTTGTGCTTCTAATTTGGGGACGGAATTTGAAAAGAAATACCGCATATGGATTCACATTGAAAAAGTGTCTCGCAGAGTCACTGACTCCGTTTTTCTCCATTTACAAATTGTCATCTGAGCTTTCAGAACAGAGGTTAAAAAAAAAAAAAAACGCACACCATCTGATGCGGAATTGGATACAGTATTGGCCAAATGTTTGCAAAAGTCGAACCCGATTGGCGAACACTCTCACATCATCAAGCTCACGGGCAGAAATGCTTGACTCCGTCTCCATAGCAACTGCTGCTCTCTCACTGTAATCTGTCCACTTGTGATGGGATCACCCAAGACGTATGTCAGTGGCAGGTACAAGCGCGAGCGTTTGGAGTGAGCGAGAGAGAGCGACAAGGGAGGCGTAGCAGCGTCAAAGACGCGCGGGCAAACCGACGCACGCCGATCCATCGCATCGGAAAGATAACTGACCTTAATTACAACCCCCTTTTTCATTTACCGCGATTCGATCATCACGGCGCGGAAAATCTTTGCGGCAAACCACGATCATATTTACTTTATTGATAGTGTAAACAATACCCTTCATTAACTCCGTAACTGTGCGCAATCCATCATTTAACCCTCCGTTAATTTTCGCGACAGGAGTCCGCTGCCCGTAAAAGTGTGTCCGTGTTTGCTGAGGCTTAGGAACGTGAATTTGGCTTGCGTGGGGGAGGCAGATGGCGAGGACGGATCCGCCTTCCTCAAACATCATCCGTTGGACATCTTTGCTACTGCTTAAGTGCTACCAGGTCAGCCAGGACGCGTCACGGCCGCTGCCATTTACGCAGAGACGAACTTGCGGATGTATGGCGTCGACGTCGTAAGAGAGAGCGAGGCACGGGGAGGCTTCGCCGTGGCAATTATGATTAGCCAGAGGGGGGGCGGTGTCATCTTAACGCGAGGCGACAAGCCGACACCGGTACATGCTCGCAGGGGGTCAAAGGTTAAGCTTCCTATCTGCCCGTTTCCCCACCCCATCAAAAAATTTGCCATTGCCAAGACCTCATATCTGGAGGGACACTTCTGACACTCCATCTGCTGCCATCTGTCCCCTCGTTGTCCCCATTCGAGTGTGGCAAGAGCGCCGATGAGAGACAAAGCCCTGAAACACGACGGAAGCGCTTGGCCAACTGTAATTCCTCTCTCGCCGCTCCTCTTCCGCAGCCAGTGTGCAGGCGATCGTAAAATTTGGTCGGAGCGTTTGCTGTCCAGCTGTTTAAAAGGGCCGGCGGTGTGGGCAAAGGTCTCGCTTTGTACTCCGAAACCCTTCAAACCGCCGGGACTTCCTCGTGGCGGGCTCGCGGTGCCGCGTTAGGATACACTTAAGATGCAGAGCAACAGTAGACAATACTCGAGGCGAGCCTCTGTCAGCCGCATCATGAGCGTCGGGGCTCGTGGGCCAGAAATGTTGTGAGGACCACTCAACCTTGGGTAATTGTAAATCCCCAAAAAAAAGACAGCGGAATATGTGTCACCACACACACACACACACACACACACACCTCGCAGCGTGTGAAGACATGAAACGGCATGCCTCACAGCCCTTTTAGTCTTCAAATAAAGCACACTCGCTTGTCTCGATTTGAAGCCAGAGCACGTTGCTCACGAGTTATGCCACTGTGTCAAGACTCTCATTCGGTATGCAAAGGCCTCGCTTGTAAATCTCTCCCGAAGTGTTATTAGGGGGGGGGGTGGAAACGGCACGGCGAATGCAAAGAAACAAATAGCACAGAACATCTGGTTGGAGCTCATCGGAGAGAGCCGCGCCGAATCTGACTGACGGTGTTTAAAATGTAACTGGAGCAGCATGCATTTTACAACGCATTACAGTATGAGTCAGTGAAATTGGGATGGGGCGCTTAATACTGTATGAATAGACTCGAGAATCCTTGTACCAAGGATTGTTTGAATCGGGAAGAGTTTTGAGCGTGTGCGTGACAAGTTGCGTTGGGTGGCGTCGCGGCCGTATTTAAGACGCGACGTCCTTTGGCGGAGAAACGAGTCTAAATTAGGGCGAGATTTGACATTCACTCGCTGAGAGACCTTAATGACTTTAGCATCATCGAGCCCTCCCCCCCAACGTTTGGAGGATTGCGCCCTCATGAATTAATGAGAGAGTGTGCATAGCCAAGACGAGCGCTTGCATTACAACCAAGTCTTTGCATTAATTTGACTAACCCAGATAAGTTCTTTTTTTTTTTTTTTTAAGAACAATTCTCTTCCGCAATTAAATGCAGAGATTGAGAGAAAGTGTCTCGTTAGCGTCAATCGCTTCTAATTTGGCGTTGGCGTAGAACCGTTTTGCACCCAAACGTTTTGCTCGTGACCTAGAACGGAGTGAGTGAAACGATCCGATTCTCCAAGGTGCCCGTGACCTTGAAAAATCTTCTCTGTGCACACGCGGAGGGGGGTCAGCGGTTGCGAAGAACCCCAAACAGGTTATGGGAAACCATTTTTCACGTTGATTAAGGCTTCGTTCAGACTCTGCAAACGACTAAATGAGAGTCAGTGTCATGTCGCGTGTCACTCATCATCAGCGTGGGTGACGGGGACAGAAAACCCGAGGCGATGTCGACACGCTCGCAAACCGGCGCGTCTCTGAATCCTGAATCCTCCACCCTGGAAGTCCCCGATTGGCGAACGTTGGGTCGGCCTTCGAAAGGCACCGACGGGAGCTTCGGGTGAAGACAGTAAAGCAATATTTTGCTTCATTATTTCCTCACTCGCCGCTAATTTATGATTCACTCTGCATTTCCCGTGTCCATAAATATTTATGCCGCAGCGGCCGACTCATGCATCCTGTCCTCTGCTTCCCTTTTTTGACTCCTCCGCAGCAGGTCAGGACCGCACCGAGACGGTGCTTATTAAGCGTTTCCGGGGAGATGGCGTTCGCTACAAGGCCAAGCTGATCGGGATTGATGAGGTGACAGCAGCACGCGGGGACAAGCTGTGCCAAGACTCCATGATGAAGCTCAAGGTACAGACTTTCAGGTCGCTTGCGTGTGTGCGTTCGTGTGCGTGCGTGTCGTTCAACTCTCCGCATCTCACTCGCCCCCGATTTGGACAAGAGATGTGTGAGCATGTCCGAATTGTCTCTTAAATGAGCAAAAGCACTGCCTTCTCACTCGCAATTTACGATTCGCTTCAGCACGCCGAAGAAGTGAACAGACAGAACAAATAACGGGCAGAGATCATTAGATTGTACAATGCGCCCCGCAGGATGGATTTCGTCTTGGTCAAACTCGCTGCCGCACGTCATTCGTCCCCGATAAAGCTTCTTCGATTTTCAAATTGGAGATGCATTCAAAGGTAAAATCGTCTCAAATGTTATTTTCCGTGCATCACCGTGCTTTTTCTTTGACCTCCGTCGCTCATTTCGTGTGATTTGATTTTATTCCGTCAAAGTGGCAATATTATTTTCTTTTTTGGGACTGTTTCAAGTAGTTCTGCAAATAATTCTGTTGCTGGAAGTGGAAAAGCCGCTGCAGACCTCCGTCCACCCCCAGTCGCTAAGTCTAATAAAACAACCTTTTCGCAGCCTGGATCTGACATTCCAGCATTTAACCTCGACATGACACCAGTCGCGAGCAGCCAACAGCCACAAGTCGTCAATACACAACTGCTATTATCTGGACTGGGGATAAAGACGGGGACGGGATCTCTATCGAGCCGCCTCCCCCCGCCGTGAGGCCTAATCCACCAAATGGAGAAGGCGATGGCTGATTGACAGCAGCGATCGACGATCCCGCTGGTCCGTGGCTTGTGCTGTTTGTCCGGGCCTGCCCCCATTGCAGCTCTGTGGAAGTAGAAACACCGCAGACAAGTTTTGGGCTAAGGACTTCCAGGGGGAATCCTCAGGCCAGCCACCGAACACAGTCTCTCAAATGTGTCTTTGCCGGTGCGATCTGCCTGGGTGACGTCACCAGGCAGCAGCTGCCCAGCAGGAATTCTCAGCAGATGCCCGAGACACATGACCGAGCTTCTCCCCCTATCTCCAAGCGAAAGCCCAGAAATCCTGCGGAGGAAAGCCATTTTGGCTGTCTTCTTGTGGTCACTCATCACAGCTCATGACCGTGCAAGTGGGTGAGGGTCAAGATATTCCTCCACTAGGGGGCTGGATCTCATCGCTGTGCTGATGAGGGCACCCTTTTTCCGAATTCGGACCATGGTCTCGGATTTGGATCCCAGCTTCCTCACACTTCTCCAATGAGAGTTGAACCACATCAACAGAACCACATCATTTGCATAAATCAGAGAGCCAATACGCTGTCGCCGACGTCCATGTGACGCTGCAGAGACACGTCAACAACATCAAGCCCACGACATCCGGGCACTTGAGAATCTCTGGATGGGTCTCATCCAGTCCCTCCAAAGCTTTTGAACCAGCTGGACGATCTAGCCCGCAGAGATATGGTAGAACAACCAATTTCTGAGTCCCCAGACTCTTCTTCCTCATAAGAAGGCATGTTGGTGGAATTGAGGAGGTTTTCTTTGTATTCCACCGCCCCCCCCCCCATGACCCACTACATCCAGACCTGAGATCCACATAGCTCAAGCCCTACCGTACACACAGTGTTTGATAGCACACCACAAGAGAGGGATTGCCGAATATAAAAGTGACAATAATCATAACCCAAGAGTGAAGCTTCGGTCCGGATGGAGAAATGCTTTGTGTCTCTTTTGCCTTTGTCGATTATAATGCAGATGAAAGAAATCCGAATGACCTGCATGTCAAGTAGGAGCTGAGCTGTAAAGTTTCCAGGTGACGGGAGGCTGATTCCAAATGAGCTCGACCGCTTGTTAATGCCACTGCGCTTTTGTCAAGACGTTAGGCAGGCCCTTTTCTTTTCTTCTCTTCCCTTTTCTTCTCTTGCCAACCTTTGTTCGATGAAAGACACATCAAGCCCACTGGTTGCGTCGAGAGGAACAGAGTGGAAATGTTAATAGTGTTTTTTTTTTCTTTCTTTTTAATTAGAGTTGAGCTGTTCCTGGGGGGGGGGGAAGAAAAAAACGGACTTCAAAGGCCGGCTCGGTTGTTCAGTCAGCAATACGTGAGAGTCGCCGGAGCGAACGGGCCGTTGCATTTTGTCAGCATTTACTGTTGTCAGCGAGCACTCACGTGTGTCACTCTGAAGTGCGGTAGACCCACGTCCAGAAAACTAGAAAAAAAAATGGGCACGAGAGGAGAAAAAAAGATTGCAATTATACATCCAACTCCCGGCACAAGGTGATGTGAATTCTTGCGAGGGTGATATTTTCAGAAAAGGCATCAGAAAGAACAAGCTGTCCTATCACACCTTGCGTAACCGCTGTCAACCCCCCGCCACCCACCCCCCAGTGTCCCTCTCAATCGCCCACTCACCTGAGAAGGAAGCTGCCGACCAAATCTCTTCGTCTCTCTCGTACAAGAACTCGTGCGCTTTCATCATCTCACGTCCATCCCTTTTATCTCCTGCAGGGCATGGCTTCCACGGCACGCTCCAAAGGGGAGCACAAGCAGAGAATCTTCTTGACCGTCTCTTTTGGAGGGATCAAGATTTACTGTGAAAGATCGGGGGTGAGTGTCAAGTCAGCCGTGGTCGATGCACGGGTATTTATTCATCGAAGCTGCACCGGGAGGGCTCAACCAGTTCGCTGTACTGGGAAGCGACTGCGTAGGACAGAAGTGTCCGAATGACAAAATTACAAATGGCAGAAATTAACTACAAACGAACAATTGCTTTCTTGACTGACTTTAGGGTGTCTTGAAAAGTTGCAGAATTTTAAAGTGACACTTTCATCCTGACATTTTTTTTTTTTTTTTTTTGTGTGGCCCCTCAAATTGAAAAAAAGGTTTGGAAACCCCTCGTGTAGGACATCTCGAGGGCAGATGTTTTCACACTTGACTACACAATGGCTTCCACATCCGCCATCTTGTGAGCTCGCCATAAAACAAAAGATCCTGCAACACGGGAGCGAGGTCATTCCCAATGTTATTCTGATCGTTTAGCTTTTTTTTAATCACCGGCTTCCTCAAACGGCAAAGCTTTCCAAAGAAAATCTTCTGGCGGCAAATGTTTGGCAAGAACTAATTGAATGAAACCGGTTGAACTTCTAGCGCAGTAAGAGCAACGCGATGCCCGGGGAAATACTTGAGATCATCGGGGCCCTGTCTGTCTGCTAATGATGCAGCACAGTGCAATGAGCAATATGATGCTAATGTTAGGAGACGGGCTGTTTCTACCTCCGTCTTGGCCTTCTTCCCCTTGGCGAGCTCACAGGCCTGCTGTTCCATTACGGGATGATGGAGAGGCCCGACTCAAGCACCCACCCGCCTCGCCGCCCCTCATCCTGCGGCAAAGTGTCAGCGAGATAGGCCCACTCTGCCTCATCAGAGCTAACTGATAATTAGCACGCCGTTCCACCCCTTAATGATCATTGCCACTAATACTAATTACGCTGCGGCTCCACCTCAGCCGTGCCGAACTTATAATTATGCGGCACTCGCCCCGACCTCCGTGCCACAAAGCCCTACCTCCGTACCTCCGTGATCACATCTATTTTGTATCTGAGTGATGTGCTAAATGGCGCGCCCGCCAACCAGCTCAGCACGTTTGACAAGCCTATTTGTTGTTTGGGAACTGCTGTCCCCTAATGCTCGTCATTTAATTCGCTGATTACTGGCGGTAAATAACACTTCACTCTCTTGAGTTATTATGTTCGGAAATGGGGGCTCGCTCCCGTGCAGGCGCGAAGCATTTGGATGGAAACGCTTTATGTAAAGCTGACATGATTCTCCACTGAATGGGGTCGTAATAGTTTTTTGTATTCGACATTAATTCAGACGTCGCTTGCATCGCTCCCTGCTGAATTTGTCGAATATAAAGCTGCTCCCCTGAGCCGGGGCTTATTCCTGCTAATAGGGCGGATGCAGGTGGGTGTGCATGGGTGACAGCTCCTAAAAAAAAATAAAAAAATTCTGTGTGTGTGTGTGTGTGTGTGTGTGTGTGTGTGCGTCAAGCATTTTTTTTTTAACCACCTACCATGTTTAAACTCACTCTCACTCAGCAAGTCACTTCAGTCAAGTTTCAAAATAACAATATTACATTGACATATATATATATGCCTACATTTTTAGGCAGCGCGCTATAATAGCGGTTAGCATGCGTGTTTTCTCTCAAGACTCCGTCTTCCTTCCACAGTCCCAAAGCATGCCTGTTATCCTCAATCAGGGGTCGGCAACCCAAAATGTTGAAAGAGCCATATAGGACAAAAAAAACAAAAAAACAACTATGTCCAGAGCCGCAAAAAAATAAAAGCCTTCTATAGAACTTACAATGAAGGAAACACATGCTGTATGTTTGGAGGAGAGTGGACTGTCTCAGAATTGTTTGTTATTCATTGCTTAGTTGTGTGTTCACAAACGCTCCCATAGAATTGATTTTGTGATTTCCTCTATTTTTTATAAAGCTCCAGGGAGCCACGAGATGCCGCTAAAGAGCTGCATGCGGCTCTGTAGCCGCATGTTGCCGACCCCCGTCCAAAATGAAGACACTAGACTGCCCGTAATATGAATGCGAGTGTGTAGGGTTGTTCGTCTTTTTGTGCCTTGGGATTGGCCGGTGAGTGCCCAATATTCAGTGCGCAACTCGTCGCACCCTGATCAGCTCGTGAACAAAGTGATGATTAGCGACGCGCGATACTTATTCTTCCCTCCCTGTAACATGTAAATAATGTCGCCTTTAAAGCGACAGACACATGGATGAGGCGAAACATTTGGTCTCTGCCTCCGTTGTCCAGGTACTCCAGCATCAGCATTCGGTCCATGAAATTAGCTACATTGCCAAGGACACCAGGGACCACCGGGCCTTCGGTTACGTTTGTGGAAAGGAGGGCCACCACAGGTTTGTCGCCATTAAGACTGCCCAGTCGGTGAGTATTTTGATGAAAGCGCTTGTTAACTCTTCTGCGGTCATTCATACTCTCCATATGAACACCGAATGGCTAAATAGCATCCATTTTCTGTAGCGCGTACCCTCAATTAGGGTCAAGAGGTGAGCTGGAGCCGATGCCCGCTAACCAAATGCTCCACCGAGCCACAATGAGATAGCTTTTATTTTTCCGATGTTTTGATTCTCTCAAAATATTAGAAACACCCTTCAACAAACTGCAATATGGTGGTTGACCACTTCAGTCCACATCGACAATTAATAGATTGTTAAATGAATGAATCGAAATCAATCGAATGAAGTGGATGACTCGGCATTTCTCACACGGTCGTCCTTCCTTTTTCACTCGTCTGCACAGGCGGAGCCTCTCATCATTGACCTGCGTGACCTCTTTACCCTCATCTACGACATTAAGCAACGGGAGGAGATGGAGAAAAAGGCCCAGAAGGACAAACATTGCGAGCAGGCCGTCTACCAGGTAGAACTGAAAAAGAATGTTGCGTTATGCAGCAATCCCTCGCGAGAACACGGTTCAGCTTTCGCGTCTTCGCTGTTCCGCGGATTTCTTTTCGTGCATTGTGTTTTGCATCCTGATCGGCGAAGGGACTGTAGACTAATGTCAACAAGTCTCCGCGCCTCATCGCCGCTCATCTTGCCCAATTTTCTCCATGGCAAAACTCTCAATGTCGACGAAACGTTTATAAAAAGTGTCGTGTGTCTTCTCTCCTCCTGCCTCGCAGACCATCTTGGAGGACGAAGCAGACGATCCCGTTTACCAGGTAGGTGCGGAGGCACACTTTGCAAGAACCTTCACGGCTTTCTCGCTGCGCTGCAGCTTCTCTTTCCCCCCCCCACCCTTGGCAATTCGAGAGTATTTGTTGACTTGATCTGGTCTCTGATCTGCTCAAATTAACGATTGAACCAGTTTCACCACCCGGCGACCCCCGGCGGACCATCTTTACAGACAGTTTTGTTCAACCATTCAACTTCCATTTGCCAGTGCGATGTTGTAAAACCATATTTCGTTTTTTTCTTTTGTTTGTTTGTTTTTCCTTCTGTTGATTTGTGTCAGTGTTGCAATTTCTTCCAAAGATTTGCTCTCAACCAGAATTGCGATTTCCCCCCTCTTTTTGGCTGCACTTGATTGAATGTTTTTGGTTTTCCTGCTCACACTGAATACAGACAACACTAACTCTTACTCTGAGCTCATACGTCCAAAACACCTCCCAAATCATCTGTTTGTTGCTCTTGAATATCTGCTTAGTCATTCATTTTGCAGCGTTATTTTGAAGTTGGTTGACAAACTCCAGCTATGGGGCCAGGGATTCAAAAGATTTTTTTTTTTTTTTACATATTCTACAGTTAACGATAACTATTAAACTTATCCAATCTAGAATCTTTTATAGCGCACAAATTGAAACTCTGGACTTTCCTAAAATTAGTCCAGCATTGGATTATAAAGCGTTCTTGCTTTGTGACCTTTTCCGATTATTCTAAGGAACCCCCCCAATTGAATTCAAATGTTATCTCATGCGGATGAGCGTGGAGAAATCACATCAGGGTCTCCTTGCAACTCGCCGTCGAATCGAAAACACGTTTCCTATTTCTCGAGCTGAGAAATACATTGAATAGCAACTGAGCCATCAATCTTTTCATCTGAGAAATGTTTTGCTTTGCCACCGAAGCTCAGGTCCATGACATGATGTAAACTCTCTTGCAGATCAGGCCGAATTCGTGACTGTTCAGAGCTAGTTTCTGTCAAAGATGCCTCATGCTTCTGTTGACCTCTGGTTACAACCTCCGCATTGCTATGAACTGCTACCTGACTTGATTATACTTGTGCTCTTTCCCCTTCCGACCTCTTTTTTTCTTTCTCTCCCAATGCCCCCCCGCCCCCACTCCGCTCTCTTCTGCTCCACTTTGTTTTTGACACCCTCCCTGGTCTCTTTTCACTCCCCCACTTGATACCCCCCCCCACCCCCTGTGCTCTCCTTTATTCTCATC
>NW_017805531.1:564792-616257 GCF_001891065.2 Hippocampus comes | reverse complement strand
CCCCGGATGTTCCATGCACAACCTGCCGTGTGTCTCCTGCCCTTCTCTGCACTTCTACACCTTGTTCTGTAGTACATAGTGTTTGAGGCTGGACACGAACCCCTCCATGGCCCCCAGTCAGAGGAGAGCGTTTATCAGGTACAAAGACAAAACATCGCCCCCCCCCCTTTTTTTTCTTCTCCCTTCTTACATGCCCCTGTGATAGATGATAAAAGTACTAACAGCAAGCGCCCGTCGAGCTCATCACTTTTCCGCAGATTCAGGTTTAAATGTGGTGTCAAAGGGCCTTTGTTTTAAGCTGAGCATGAAAACCAAGGGAAGGAAGTTTGTGTTTGAGATGTCAAGTGGAAAAAGCCTCACGTAGCATCTAAGAGCTGCGAGCGCAGTCAAGGTCAGTTTCGTCTTTGCCATTTAAGCCTTGGAATTTTTTTTTTTTTTTTCCCCCGGACCATTTGAAGGAGCGGCTAGGACTTCGGGGACCTGTTGTATGGTTTAATCCGACGCCCTCCTCCCAGCTTTCCTTTCTCTCTGCTGCTTTCCTCCTCCTCTTTTTTCCCCCTCTGTATCTTCCTGTGAAGATGAAAGATGCAGAGAAAGAGAGCGAGAGAGAGAGAAAGAGAGAGAGAGAGATTAATCACTTGCCATGCCATTTGATCTGGCAGTGAAACAAGATCAATAGACTTGGGCGGGGAAAAAAAAAAAAAAAAACATAAGCAAAAGTTAACCAGCACAGGGAGCGAAGAGAGACGGGAGGAGAGGTTAAAAGCGACAGCTCGTTCTCGTGACTGGGAGAGAAATATTAGCTGAGGCAATTTTTTTATTGTCAGATAAGCTTGACTGGTGCAGAATAACAATGGGCCTTCCTGATGCTCGCCCAACATCCACCGCCCTTATTTGCAATCGATATTGATTTAACTCGATTTGATTCAGCTGGACAATTTGCATAAACCCTTCGCCACAAAAGATAAAAATGACACGAGAAATGGACGAAATCAAAATGGACGTAGTCAGATTTTTATGCTTTAGTCGTTTCAGCTCCTGATATGAAACACAAAAGTCGCTAAACCGTCTTGCCATGCTATTTACATTTGAATCGACCTCCAATCCAATGCAGGTCCCAACCAGTCAGCAGAAGGAAGGGATCTATGATGTCCCCAAACGCCATTTCATGACTGTAGGTGTTCTTTTATTTTTATGATTTGTTTGGACACACACACACCTCCGCCTTCAAACCTCTCTGTCGGGTCCTCGTGAAGAAAATCCGATGGGTTGACGGTGGTCATGACATGCCTGTAATTTCACCGGACATTAGCCAAGCAAGCAAGTTCCCCAAAATGCGGCGCTCCCCAAAATCTGATCTCTGACCAGATGTCCCCAGACCAAATGAGCATGTCGTTTGTCCGCTCCACTTAACGGGAGAAGACAAATACGAAAGGGAGTCCATTCCATCTTCCTTCAGAGGAGGACAATGCGAGGTTTGTCGGCGGGGTGTTGGTGGTTTGAGTTGCATGCCGTGTAGCCATTTAGTCTCCGTCTAGTCCGCCATCAAGCTGCCCCTTCACCAGAATCCTTCCACCGAAGGCACTTACCTCCCAACCATTCAAAGAAACAAAAAAAAAAAAAAAAAATTCCATCTCATCCATCATGCGGCGATAACTTCGAAAAGCATTTCTTCTCGTTTGCTCAGTAAGAAAAGTCCTAGCGCAGTGCTTCTCCCTCGCCACCGTTTGCTGTTGTTGTTGTGCTTGTTGCTGAGCGTTATCGAACAGATAACCTGCCCCGGCCCCCCCCTTCGCTATCTCACTCGTACAGCCCCGCGCTAGTAGAAGTCGCGGCGCCTCCGTATCTCTTAAGCGTTACTGCTTGTCTGTTCATTCAGTCGGAGCTTTTCGAGAGCCAAGAGCTCGCCTGATGTGTGTCGCTGCCTGCAGGGGGAGAGAGACCTCGGTGCGCACTTGTTTACGTTTCTCTCCTAAACCCGGAGCCATCCCGCGAGCCCTCGGTGGTCACAAAGCGCAAACTGTGAGATCCGTTATGTCAAAGAGGACATAAAAGACTCGTTTGCGGCGACGCTGATTGCTGGGAGCTCTCCCCATCTCTTTCTTCCTTTCTTTCTTTCTGTTCTGGGATGGTTACCTTTTCACAACGCAGCGCTTTATTTACAGCATGCAAATCCTTGTTTTTTCTGTGCTCTTGTGGTGATTCATTGTCTGCTTATGCATGGCCCCAGATACATTTCATGCAACGTAGCTCTTCCACAGCTTCGATAATCGCAGTGTCCCCCAGCCCCCCAGCCCCCCTCCGTCCATAGGGGTCATCTCGACTCATAATGCGGGGCCCTTTTGTCGAAGTCGGGTGTTTTTCCAGGAGCTTCTTCCCTCATCCGCTCCTCCGTCTCTATAGTCGATGTGCTCACACGGTAGCATCAGCATTCAAAATCAGGTCAGACTCTCAAAGGACGCTTTTGATTGGCGGACACAAGAATATCTAATCAGGGTCTGTTTTATGGAACTGAATAGCCCCTTAGCCACTCAATTATAGCGAGCCGTGAAAAGGCCCATTCAAGATCTATTTTCTGATAACGGAACAAAGGGGTATCGTGGTTTCTTTCCATGCGCGGCGCAAAATGCCTGAGCGAATAGCCGTCTCACCCCCCGTTTACCCCACCCCACCGACTCCACCGCCGCCGTAGTCCACGCGGGGATGAATTCAAGAATGTATGACTATTGAATTTCAATTTCGTGATGTGTCATCGTACCTTTTTGCTGTCTCTCCCTCGGTTCGTTTCACAGAATATCAACCACTTCGACCTTTTCGGCGATATGTCCACTCCTCCGTCGGTGAGTACTTGCCCACACAAAAAATAAAATAAAATAAGCAAACATTCTGTTGTTGGGCTCCGACACGTTGACAGTCACGTTTGACTCCAACATCATGTACGGGAAAGCAAATGATCTGATTAAGGCCTGGCAGAATTAGGGCTACCTTGAGAGTCGTTTCTGTCCCTCCCTTCCAGGCGCATTCTGTTATTGTCAGCAATATACCTGTAGTACGTACATTTCGCTCTACGACAAGCCCCTGTACAGTACTCAAAGCTGTCAGCTCTGCTGAACAAAGACAAAGAAGCTCACTTCAGAGTGACTTTGACAAAGTTATCATCCGTGCCACATACTCTCTCAGATGCCCCCTTCACCTGCCAACACACTGGACCCGAGCAGGAGCAGCCGCCAGCAGCAGCAGCAGCAGCCGCAGCCGCCCAATCCTGCCGAGATGTATGCCCCCTTCAGCCCGACCTCTGTGCCATCAGGTGAGTTACTTGGACTGATATCTCGGTGAAAAAAAAAAAAGTTGTGCTGAGTTTACTCCATCTTCTTTCGCCAAGACTATACATCGACTCAAAATGTAGATGTATAGTCTGCAGATACATTTTTAAGTAGACGATACATCTACTTTGGGAGGAAACCGGAGTACCCGCAGAAAACCCATGCAAACTCCACACAGGAAAGCCCAAGCTGGAATTGAACCCGGTACTTCTGCACTGTGAAGTCGACGTGCTAACCACTGGACTACCGGGCCGCCCTATATATATATATATATATATATATATATATATATATATAAAATTGAGCAAATTCGACTGGCATATATATAGATTTTTTTGGCAGTTCAGAATGTGTAAACCACAGCTGGTACTTGTATTAAACTCTGAAAAGCATGTTTTTTTTTTTATTTTGTTTTTTTTGTATTCTTTGCATGACATATTGATTATCATTTTGTGAAATGAATTGGACTCACGGTCGTCTGGAAATAAAACACAGGAAAGCTGCACGCAAAGTGCCGTATTTCTTTCCTCGCGCCGCAAATTGATTTACGGAGGTGATTTCGCAAGTTGTGAGCGAAATGTTCCCCTCTTCTCCAGCTGCTATGTGCATCATTTCCTTCTCTCGTTGCCTCACCAGGTTATATGACCATGGGCCCCGTGCAGACGTCCCAGTGGGCCCAGCAGCCGTTTCCTGGCCAGGCTCAGACTCTCGCCTTCCCCGTGCAGGGGCCCTTGCAAGTGGCCCAAGTGCTGCCCGGAGGTCAGCCCCTCATCTGGAGCCAGGCCAACATTTTCCGAGCCACCCAGCAGCAATGGGCGGCCATGGCGGCGTACGTGCCGGCCCAGACTGTGGGGGTGGGGGGGCACGCCATCCCGGCCGCCATGCTCCAAGGCTTGGTGCCCATTACCACCGTGTGCCCCCAAGCCTGCGACCCGTCCGCCCCCTCTTCGGCCATCGCCAGCCCGCAGCACACGGCCGACCCCGCTCTGCTTCAGAGGCAGCTCAGCCTGGCAAAAGACGGCCTGGGCGTGGACTTGGATGCAGGGGAGGGCCCGTCGACATCGGGGGCGGGGCCCGGCGGGGTAGCAGTGAGCAGGTGCGCGACCCCGGGCCTGGTGGGCGTCAACAACGCCGTGGTCTGCAGTCGGCCGGTGTCACCCCCTGCTACCGCCGCATTGGACGACGAAGGCAGTGACCTCGATCTGTCCCGGATGACCTTGAGCCCTGGTACATCCACATCGCCGTCGACCGAATCACGTGAGTGTTCTTGATTGTCGCGCCTCAATGCTCCATCGCCATCTTCTCGTATAAATGGTGCCGCTTTCTTTTCTTAATTTTTTTGTTGCCACAGGCACTTGTTATGTAAAATATGCTGACTTTGTTTGCAAGTTGCCCTTTTCGTCATTGTTTGTCCCGACACCCAGCAAACCTTTGGCAAGATATTTCTTGACGCATTCGCGCGCAGTGAGGTCAAGTACACTTGAAGGGGGGGGCAACGATGACATGTTGTAAAGGCCATCCAACGGTCCACTTGCAGATCTAATTTACATGCGCCGCTTTCTCAAATGAAGCTCTATTCCAGCCTTTCCAAATGTTGAATGCCACCCAAGAGAGGAGAAAACATTTCAACATTTACTTTCCTGTCTTGGAAAAAGTTATAAACCTGTGGTTATCGTCATTCGAAACTCACTTTTCTTGAG
Source organism: Hippocampus comes (assembly GCF_001891065.2). Taxonomy (NCBI): domain Eukaryota; kingdom Metazoa; phylum Chordata; class Actinopteri; order Syngnathiformes; family Syngnathidae; genus Hippocampus; species Hippocampus comes. The sequence continues at coordinate 611,234 of NW_017805531.1, read as the reverse complement.
TTGACTCATTAATTTAGATTAGTTTTACCTAAACTTTTATGAGGGGGGGAAAAAAAAATCATGCTCGAAATGTGTTATTACTCAACCTGCCCACCATTAAATTTTGAACGTTGCAGTCGGCATCATAGCTTGGAAATCCCCTGTTCTTTCCCAGCCTTTCTTTCTTTTTTTTTTTTGTTTCGTTCTTCATGTTGATCTATGTGCTCTCAGGTAAAGTGTTCTGGCTGAAAAATGGCACTTTTTTTTTCAATCAAGTAATACATAAAAAGGGATAGGCGTGTTTTCTGACGTAGTTCTGCTGGAATCCAATTAGATGTCGTGTTTTGTCTTGTCCCTGAAGGACTATCCTATATATTCTTGCGCATTAGTGAGAAAAAGCGCAGACACTTGATTTGCTTATTTATCAAGTATTTCTCTTCACTCTTCCTTGGCCTTGAAGTGGAGGGAATAGCAATTTAGTCGGCTCTCTGCTTTTTCACGCACCCGCTTATAAAGGCGTTGCACTTTGATTGTATCTCTTCAATTAAGCGCACGTTGACTTTACAGCATCCACTCCAGCGCCTCAACAGAGCTCTTCATCAGACTGCCCCCCGGGCCAAGTCAACACCATCCCCACAGACCACCCCCATGTCGAGCCCGTGGGCGACTCCACCCGTGCCAAGGACGAGCAATCGGTAAACCTGCGAGCCCTGCGGGGCGCACATTTGTCAGTAAAACAACCGAGTGGAATGTTGCGATGTCTCATCCTTCTATGAATGATCTGTTCTCGACAACATCATGTTTGATAAGCCCAAAGAGAATATGACGTGATTAATACGGCCAAGTAGCTTTGAGTTCATCTGATTGACAGAAAAAAAAAATATCAAGCCAGTCCAGAAAGCAAAGGTCCAAGTTTGTTTTAGTTGCTGGCATGCAACATCATAAAACGCTGTCGTAACTTAGCTCGACGTTGATAAATGTGTTTCCTTCTCCTTCGTAGGACTCCGCTGTCCCAAGGCCATCCTCTCCATTGGCCGGTGGAGCCAGCGGTCCATCTGAGGATCAGGCGTGTCCACGGGAAGACAGCTAGAGAACATCAGAGTGGGTCTTTCATCATTCCTCATTTAGCCACCAAACGCTTCACTTTGTGGCCACGTTTTTTCATCTCCCTTTAGTTTCTCAATTCCCTGATTAGCCTTACATTCTACATTCTCCTTTTGTGTGTATGTGTGTGTGTGTTTTTTTTTCTTGGCGCATGACTGCGTTGCTCTCATTTCGAAGCCTTCCTTGTCCATATGCCCCCCCCCCTGCATCGTCACCCATTTCGCTTGCTTCATCCAGAAAGGTACCATATCGCCATCTAACGGTCAGATTTGTAACGACACGGAGTGTAAAGAGTGCTCTTCTTCTCCTAGGAAATGGAAGCCGCGAAGGTCAAAACTGAAGCTTGAAAGAACTGAAAGAAAAGAGATGTGGATGGCTACGACTAAATTCGAAAGGATTACAAAAATGTAACTGTGTTTTTTTGTTTTGTTTCGTTCTTGTTTACGGCTAGATGGCAAAGCTAGCTGGCCGCCTAATGAACTCCTCACGATGGCGAGGAGCCCTGTGGCGCTCTCACCCAATCAAGTAACCTTTCAGCCAGGAAGTGACCTTTCATCTTCGCCCTGAAAGCGCAACGGGAGCAAACTGCACTTATGTCTCTGATGACAACTCAGACGGCTGTGATGACGTTGCTCACTAATAAATATTTTTTTTTCAAGAGGAGCAGCGTCCTCAATGTTTGACCTTCACTCTGTGGACCGCCACCAGCAAGGACCGTGAGAAGAACTGTGCGCTGATGGATGACGTTTTTCATGGTGTCAGTCCATTCATCCGTTTGCATGAACAAACTTCATGTGGAATTTAGCAGGCTGAGCTGTGGAGAAAGAGGCTGGGGGGGGGGCTTTGCAAGTTTCTTTCAGGTCAGAAACACATCAACACCATTTGTGTTATTTTATTCGTCAGACCGTTCTTTCGAAGAAAAAAAAAATCAGCAAAAACGCATTACGCGCTCATGTCCAAATCAAATTTGCCAAACTCTTTATTTTGTAGAGAAAAAAAGATCGCCCCAGCGCCCAGTCGTTAGCCTCCGTGCCATCCCATAGCGCTCTTGGATGCACCTCAGCCTTTGACATCTGGGTGTTTGTTTTTGCTCTTTTGCTGCCATTTTTCTTTTTTTTTTTTTTCTGAAAATGTCTTTATGTTTGGTTGGTGAGATATAAACTGTAAATCTGTGTTTTATGCTCGATCAAAATAAGGCCTGCTGTACCTGTCTCACTCATTTTCAGAAAGAAGGGGTCATGCACTTGGAAAACAATGGCCTGAGTCTCGAGGTCTCCTCTTTCGAAAGTCGCAGGCATTTTTTTTTTTCTTCTGCAAAATAGATGACTGACTCCTGTACATCTCTTTGTTGTTTTCATCTTCTGCTTTTTGGAAACACTGTATGTCCACCCCCACTGGATCAAACCGCAGAATTCTTTTTAAAATTTCTATCAATCAATAGAAATATCGCTATAAACTGCTAGAGTTACAATTTAAAAACTGCACCCCCTGCTTGTGTAAGAAAACATGAAATAGTCCAAAATATTTTGTAAATTTTATTTATGGATTTAAGAAATATGAAAAAAAAAAGGGACTTTTGTACATCGATTCCCCCATACACTGTACCTGTGCCACTGTTAAGTCACAAATAAAATAAAATGTGATTGCCAATGTACTTCATACCCTTTGATTTTCTTTTCTCTCTCATTTTCAATGGCAGTGGTCCAGCCTGGACAACTTTTTACTTTGCCAACCCCTCCACGCAGCAGTGTTCTCCTCTGTTCAATTGAAGGTGCTGCAGTTGGCACATTTAAATCACAGTTCTGCGATTGATAGTTCAAATCCGGCCTCTGGCCTTTCTTTCTGTGTGGAGTTGCTTGCAGATGTGCTGTTCTGCAAAATTACCAACATGACGTCTAACTGGTACATAATGGTACAATCAATACATGAATTCAATGATTTCAATATGTATTTACTAAGAAAAATGTTCCCAAAAGGTCTTTGTTGAATTGCCTGTAGTGTTGCTTACTTGTTTTGTGGTATGGTTATTAGATGTTATTTTTGTTGTCAAATTTTTGGGAGCTAATTAACAAAGTTGCAAATGCTTTGAAGTGAAAACACCACCGGCAGTTGACAATTATTAATAGACATCTGGGACTCGACTCGATGGGATTTAGCAAGTACGGTACATTCGTGTAAACAGAAGAGTCCCGGGATTGTGTCATTTTGTAAAACGAGTGACGCTAAACAAAGTTTAAAGGCCAATCTGTGTGATCAACAAACATTTGACAGCACAAGTCACAGGAATATACTTTATACAAAGGGATGTCTTTTTTCTCCCCCCTCCCCATCATCGCTCTTTTTTTAATCCACAGCGCCTGATGATTTTTTGTGCTCGATTCGGGAAACAGAATTGATACAAAGCGTACAACGGAAAGTTGGCCCCTCTTGAACACGTGAGCTCGGTGAACTCTTTGCATTTGTCGCCATTTGAACACATTCTTCATTCAATTCAAAGATTCAAATACGGTTCTCGAACACGAGGTCACTGGCCTCGCAGGTATCGCCAACTTCTGCATTGCGCAATTCAAAGATTCAAATACGGTTCTCGAACACGAGCAGGCTGAGTGACCCCGGGTCACTGGCCTCGTAGGTATCGCCAACTTCTGCATTGCCCTCCACCTTCTGTGTCTGACAGTGATCACTGTGTTTACTTACAGCTTCGCATTTTCATCTCGCCATTCCGGTCACAACGTCCCGCGATGTTTTCTGCGCGCGGACTCTCTTTGCGCTGCAGTCTCCTCACATCGACACTCACCTTGTTGCTTTCAAGGTAAGATGCTTTCAAGTCGATACACCTGATGTGTATTTTCACCTCATCCGCAGATTGCCTCAGATTTTGGCTCATTGATATGCAAAAGACAGATTTGAACAGTGAAGAAGCTACTCCGTTAATGGATAACCATAAAAGTTTTCATACACTGTACACATATTTTATATGTCACAGTACAGTTGATGTCACAACAGCCAGCGGTGAGGATGCGGCAGTCCGTGAAGCTCGCTCGGTCGGTGGCCAGTCACCGGTTCAGCCAGTCGACTGTGTTCTGTCAGAGTGGAGTCCATGGTCACGCTGCGACGTTTGCCAGGGGAAAAGAGTAAGGCCGATTAGAAGACCAAGATAAGCAATGGGGGTGAATCGCACAAATATGCCCGAGTTCAGTTCAACATTGCTGTGGTTGCTATCTGCTCGTCATGGACAAAAGAGAAATGCACGAATCATGAAAGACTCACGATACAAAACAAAATGACGACAACGTGGACCACCGTTCATGTTGAGTTGCCGTCAATAGTCATGTTGAAAGTGACCAACATTTGTGGCTGCGATGTGTAAGAAGCTACGTTAAGCAATAAACATGTTTTGAGGCAAAATAAAACGAATGTACTGAAATACAAACAATACAAAAGGTCTGATTCTACAGGTTCACAAAATTGCATGGCACTAGAGTCAGGTGAGCTGGTGTCACCATGGCAACAACATGAAAAATGATCGATTGCATAAAAAAAAAAAAAATGTGAGTACTCTTCAACAATAATAAAAATGAAAGTGGGCCGCATGTCTAAAGGTTGCATTGCACACAGATGCCAGATTTGGATGAACATGTCATTTACATCAACTAACATTGTTTTCTAGCGCTCCAACTCCATTTCTCTGCCTTTAAAAGGGGCCAAATTAAAAGCTTTGAAGTTGAAAACAGCCCACTAATGCCATTTCGGCATGTTATGGAACCCCGGAGCCCACTTTAAGAGCTCCTCCGCCACCTCTGCAAAAGATTTTCCTTTCTGTCTCTAAATGTGCTTCTCTCACTCTCTGTCAACGGCGCGCAGTACCGCTATGCCAAATTGAGCCAGCCATCACAGTTTGGAGGGGAGCCGTGCCATTTACAAGGCAGGGAGGAGGAAAGCTGCGAGGTTCCAGCACGTTACGCCTGTAACAACATTCCACTCTGTGAAGGCTTCCTTTGCAGCCAAACAGGTCAGGTCACACCAACCGCCCAGTCGCACTCTGAGAGCCTTTCGCTCCCGTCAAATGTGGTCTTCGGTTTGATGTTATTTTTGACAATGACTCATATTTGTTGGACTTAAGTTAAACATGGACGGTGGGGGACTGGTCAGCGCCTCCGCTTCACAGTGCGGAGGCACGGGGTTCGATTCTGGCTCTGGCCTTCTTGTGGGAAGTTTGCATGCTCTCCCCGTGCCTGCGTGGGTTTTCTCCGGGTACTCCGGTTTCCTCCCACATTCCAAAAGCATGCATGGCAGGTTAATGGAACACTCCAAATTGCCCCTCGGTGTGATTGTGAGCGCGGGTGGTTGTTCGTCGTCTGCGTGCCCTGTCATTGGCTGGCAACTGGTTCAGGGTGTCCCCCGCCAACTAGCCAAAAACAGTTGGAATAGGCTCCAGCATGCCCGCGACCCTCGTGAGGAGAAGCAGATTAGAAAATAGATGGTCTTTGTTGCAAACAAACTTCCCCAAAAAATGAAATAATACAACATTTGGTGTGTGGGTGCTTTAAGAACTGAATCTAAATGACAATCAAAATGTTACCAAACAACAATATTGTGAACTAGTGGTTTTAACGTCCACTCACAGGTTCAAATATCAGATTAGGCCCTATTTGCATGCTCTCCGTCCTCGCGTTGGATCTTTCTGACCCTCGCACAGCAAAAACATTGTTGTTTGGTTCACTGAAGACTCCTTAACATGTCCATCGGTGTGAACTGTGAATGAGCTTGTCAAGGGCGCACTTTGCCTTCCGCACAAAGTCAACCACAATAGACTTCCAACTCACCCATAACCCTCGTCAGAACTACAGAAAAGAAGATATGTGCGGGGAACGGTCTGACGCTTGACTTTCCAGGAAGTTGTTTCTGGACAATCAGATAAGAGAAGTGCGACATTTTAGTCATGCCTAAACCTTGACTCAGTGCTCTCCCTGCAGGTCGCTGTATTCCGAGAACGCTGCAGTGTAACGGGGAGGATGACTGCGGTGACATGTCAGACGAAGCAGGATGCGGGAAGAGCCAAAAGCCCTGCAGATACGAGGCTGAGGAGTACTGGGGCATCGAGAACCTTGCCAAGGGGTCCGTCCTCCTTCCAAGTATCAAATTTCTCAGACGTAGAAACCTTGGATCATATATGTACGTATATGTATTTTTTTCTTTAGAATCAACATCTTGAATAGCAATTTGGAGGGAGTTGTTCTTGATAACCGATACTACGCCGGGAGTTGTTTGCCTCACTACATCCAGGATGTCCGATTCCGGAAACCTTTCAACTTGCAGCAGTACACTCTGCAGGTACACGAAGCCGGCAATCACTCACAGTGAACTTCCAAGAGAGGGACCTGAACGAATGCAGAAACTTATTGATGAGGGTGATGTTAATGTTGATTTACTGGTTTCATTCTTTGTTTCGTATTTATTTGAATCGTACAGTAAGTTTATCAAGGAACCACTTGATCGATTGAACAACAAAATGCCCGAATAGTGAATAGAATAAAGTTCAAGGGGTGTGGCCTGTTTTCTTAAGTCATGAAAGACTCATGGTAGGTAAGAATTGTAAACTGGTCAGTCACAAATGTGACGTACCTTGAATGGGATCTGGTTGCTTACGCTGAGTAAAGAAAATTTGGCATGCAATTTGGCAAATTTTCTCATGATTTATTTCGAAACTGTTTAGAAACACGCAAGGACTCGAACCACAAGAGTCAACTGTCATTGTTCATTTCAGGCCTTATCAATATCCAATTATCCAGTCTGAATTGTTGTAAGTAATCCGACTGGCAAAACTTTGACTGATGAATAATCTTCTTCCGACCAATTCATGCCTTGCCGTCTGTTGTTAACATCCAATACGGCGCCGTCACGGGAACATTTCTTCACAGACAAAAGGTTCGTACGATTTCACTCTGGAGGCTTTTGAGTCGTACTCCGACTACATGGATCACACCATTAAGGAGCGCATGACCCAAACCATCGTTTCCACCGGCTTTGCTATTCCGGGTATCGCCGAATTTGGCTACAACCACAACAAGGTTAAATACTCCAAGTCGGTCCAGAAGATTCGTCGGGCCGCCGGAAAAGTGAGAGGCATTTCTGGGCAAAGCCACTTTAGTCTTCTTGCAAGTCAATAATACAAATCCCGACCCTCAGTCTTACAGCTTCATCAGGGCCAAAGCCGAGCTGGAGTTGGCCCAGTACATGCTCAAGTCAGACGACTTGATGCTGAGCACGGAGTTCCTGCAGCGCCTTCGCTCCCTGCCTCAGGCCTATGTTTACGGCGAATACAGGCAGATCTACAGAGACTACGGTACACACTACATCACGGAGGCCGCCCTGGGAGGGGACTTTGAGCACACCATCATCCTGGACAAAGAAAAGCTTGCGAAAACAGGTAATGGAGGCAACCGTGCGCCGCAAATCATCTCATGTGAAGCCTCGTAACTGTTCACATGGGCTTCAACCGTGATCCTTGCCTCTTAAATCACTGCACTCAAAATATGGAGAGGGCAAGACAAGTCAAAATGCCTGACAGGGTCTTTGTTGCTCCAGATTATTCTTTGACGGACTACAAATCATGCACGCAGTCGGGATTTAAGGTCGGCGCCAACATATATGGCGTTTACGTGTCTGTGGGCTTTCAAGGGGGATCCTGCGATGGTCTCCTCAATGAGATGGGAGGTAAGATTTACTGCAAACACAAACTACACTCTGGGCCAAATTCACAAAGAATGAACCGCGGCCGCTGAGAGCAACTTCACTCGCACGAGATTTGCTCTTCGATTGTGCTAATGACATAACCGTGTAAACGTGCCCACAAAGTTTGACAGCTGAGTGCAGTTTCCCTCCCGGGTTGCAATAAACCGCACTTGGCAAAGTATAAATGCCGGCTTTGCGCCAAGAACACCAAGGCGGAACAATGGCAGTTGGGAAGAGAAACATCAACATGATCCAAACACCATCTTGGGGTCCTGACCACGGAACTGCTGTCAGAAAAGTGTTATCAATCTTCACCAAAATGTACATGCACATCTCTGCTCGCTCTGAAAATATCAAAACAACCGCCTCAATATTTTGGACTTGACGGATGTCGGCATTTTCCTCAATAACATCCACGTTCAGCTGTGGTGAGCGCTTCCTCAGACCAAGATGTCGTTGCGTTCATTCATTCATTTCATGCCCATAAAATCCAAAATATTGGTGCAATCATTTTGATATTTTCTGAGATGGATGTGGACATTAGTAGATATGCGGACGTGATTTTTCATAACGACTGGTTGTAGTTTTCTGACATGCACAGTCATTGCACTTTTTTTACTTGAAGTGTTTCAGAACCCATTCCCCAGAACTCCAGGCAAGAAATGCAACAGAAATATTCGATCACTTTAATTATTACTTCACTCAAACTGCGTGCGGCTATTAGCGCTGGTGTTCGTGAATTAGAAGTTGTTTATCAACGAGGCCCATTTGTTTCTCTGACAAGTATTACCTCATTTAAATGTGCGCATATCACACCCAGGCACCAAGACGCATTCTCCTTGCCAGCGGAGTTAGTGAAGCTTTTCACCATCTAGCTTTGTGAATCAGATGCTATGTGCCATGAAAAAAAAAAAAAAAAAACACATACGCAGTCTTTTAGCGAATCCACCCCCTTTGTTTTGAGAAAGATTCAGTGCATTCAATTCCACTGGACTGTTTCAGAGGACACTTCGGATGGTAGCATGGTGGAAGACACAGTGGCGGTGGTACGGGGCGGTAGCAGCGAATCCATCACTGCTTTGGTGTCCCAGAAGCTTCCCTCCCCGCAACTGATGAAATTATGGGGCGAGGGAGTACGCTTCAATCCAGACTTCCTTCGCAGAACGGTATCACACGATTTATTTACACTTTATTTCAACTCTTCTGAGTGAAAAAAAAATGGCTCTCATTCCTTGACTAACCAGGTTGAAATCGCTGTTTCATCTTTTTGGCGTATGTACAGTGCAACCTTCATTTAACGGTTGTCCGTTACATCAAACTACCTTTTTTCCATGGCCGAAAAACACTAATACACTCCAAAGTTATTGTTTGGTACTTTTTTTTCAAATATGCCCAATGCAGTACAAAATTATGCGGTTCAACATTAATCTCCTTTCTTTCCATTACCTTGAATGGGATAGTCACCCCAGATAACATATGCCTGTGCATTGCCAAGGATGGCCGACAATGTAACACGGCTAACATTTCCTTAATTGATATCTGGGATGTATTGTTATTTAATTTAATTTAATTTAATTTTTTTTAGCAGTGCATAGAATCTTGCATTTTCATTTCCAATTCTGCTCATGGCAGCATCTGCGGATTGGAGACCTCATTAACTTAACTTGACACATTTTGAGAAATATTTTGTGAGCAGAATTGGCATGCTCCCTCAAGGCAAAGCAGCTGGCTTGATCAAAGCCAAGTTTTGGGAGTAAACAGCAAAAGACGCCAAATGGAAAGTGTTCCAAATGAAAACACAGTCAAGGTTCAGTCGATGAAGCCTTCCAGTGGTCTCTAATTCCAAGCATCTGCGTTTCCTCATTAGACTCGACCTCTGTATGAGCTGATCACCTCCAGAGACTTCGCCCATGACACCATCTTGAAGAGAAATCTGAAACGGGCGCTGTTCGAGTACCTGGAAGAGGCCAGCTCATGTCGATGCGCTCCCTGCCGCAATAATGGAGTGGCGGTACTCAGAGGTACCTCAAATCGATCATCTGTTGAGCCGTATCTAACAATTGATGCCGCATGAGCCACGATATAAGCGAAAATAAGATTTCCAATGTGTAATTTAGGGTAAAAATATTCAAAACGTATCTCATTGGGTTCAATGAAGTTCAATACCGCCGCTGCCGCAAGAATAAACACGCCGTATTGTTGATTACGGACGCCTTTTGGACAGTTCCAAGCAAAGTAAAATCAACTCAAACAACTCAGTCATATCCGAACAAGTCGATAAATAACAGTCGGTTCCATGGAATAGTCTGTGTTATTTTTGATAGAACGCGAAAAACACATCCTCTGTATTCTCCGCAGGCTCCAGATGTGACTGTGTGTGTCCAGTTGGCTACAGCGGCCGCGGCTGTGAGGTCACGCACAGACAAAAAGGTTAGCTCATACAATATTAGTCTGGTTTCTCTCGGAAGTGTTGACACGGTGGGCTGCGATATCATTTGACAGAAATTGCCATCGATGGCAGCTGGAGCTGCTGGGGTTCGTGGTCCTCCTGCAGCGGAAGAACAAAGACAAGGAGTCGCCAGTGTAACAACCCGGCACCGAGCGCTGACGGCCTGCCGTGCAGAGGCTTGCAACAGGAGTCCACCGAATGCTTTTAAAATTGCCCAATTGGCACAAATCCATTCACTTTCGATTTGAGAATGCTGTTGAATCAAGATGTCCCTCCAATTAAAGTGAAAAATAACACAGATTTTTAATCATGAACTGATTTGCTACGTAAATGCTCCATTGGGTGTGTAGCGCCTCACGTCACTGGCTTTTTAAGTAACTGGCATGCTATTGATTTTCTATCAAATGCTCCATTCCCAATGAAATTGCAAGTGCTGGCAATCACGCAAAGGTATTAGCCAGCTATACTTCAGCCCGTGCCATTATCCTGAACAAGACACGGGGTCCGGATAATAGAAATAGCCCAAAGCATCATGGCTGCCGTAGGATACCTTGAGAACTTGCTGTATTGGATTTTGATAAGATTATAGACAAAAAAGCAAATATAGTCGTAGCGGTGGTCATTTTGTAATGGTTTTTATGAGAATGTAAATAATCACTTACATCCAAATCGATTGATTCAGCCAATACAACTTCTCTCACAAGAAAGTACATCTTGCGTCATCTGCGGAATGATTCATTTTATTTGAAACTTTTACAGTGAAGACTTACAATGACACAATTACACTAGAGAACATATTACGGTCGAACCTCGTTTCGACGTACCCCGTTTACAACGTTTACACCGCAATAACGTTCACATTCCAAAGTCCTGGTTTCACATAATTCTTGTTCCATTTGCTGGTTTTGCTTACAACGTAAACGTCATTATATAACGACCAGATTTTTTTCTCACAAAATAGTGAAAAAGCCTTCATTACAATGAACCGTGGGAAGCTAACTGCCGCCGTGGCCTTGCTTATGAACAAAATGTACAGCGTGGGATTCCGCTCCGTTGTGTAGCATCACTCCCAATCGACTCAGTACATTGTTGTACTTTCTCATGGAGGCACGGGCATGGTGTGTTTTTTAAATTTTTTTTTTATTATTATACATTGTAGATGGCGGCCATTTTGTTTGAAATGGTTACAACGAACTACCGTTGTAACGTACGGATTCGTTACGTCCCTACGTCGTGACGAGGTTCGGCTGTATTTCAACAGCGCTGAGATTGAGAGGAGGAGCCTAAGCACGTAGCTCCGCCTCCATCAGGTGGCGGATTATTACAGGCTCGAGTACGCTGTTTCCTCCCTGATGTACAAGCGGACCAAAGTCCCCAGCAGGACCACGACCCGTCCGTTCCAGTTCCTGTTGGCAGAATGGAGCTATTCATCCAGTCAAAACGTCTACGTTTTGATCGATCACAGTTAAGTAACGATCATATGTTTACAATTAGAACAACACTATCACGACATTAATATAAAAGAGTAAACTCATGCAAACCACTGCTTCTCGTCTCACCGCTTCGACGAGTGTCCTCACAGGCTTCTCCTTGGTAGCCTGGCTTACAGATGCAGCTGCAGGATGTTCCAGTGAGCACGGGGATCCCATTGTGCCTGCAGGGGGCGCAGCGACAAGAGCTGAACTGCTGCTGATACTCTTCCAGTCCCCTCTGGAGATTGGCCAGTCTGGCTCCGACGTGATCCGATGCTGTGCTGAGGCGCACAAGCTCATAGATTGGCATGATCTGGCTCAATGTTGAGGAGGCAAACCGGAGTAAGCAGACAGAAAGAGAGAGAAAGGGGGAAGGAGAGATTTACCCGGTGGATCATTACATCAAGTGAAGCATTCGGTTTTTTTTCTCTCCCCCCCCACCCACAAGAACAAAAGCAGAGAGGCAGAAAACAACTGCAATTTTCAACACACGCATTTTGGGGAGTGATTGCGAAATGGAAGGGTCTTACCTCCTGTTCAACGACTGTCGGGTTGTATTTAAGGCTTGCCCCCCACTTGCGATAGGTTTCAGGATCCCTGATGACCACCAAGCCACTGCTGGTGTCTGTCAGACCCCCCTTCACCAGCGTGATAACGTCCTTAATTACGGCGGAACCCTTGTCTGTGACTTTAGGCAAAAGTCACATTGTCTTCAATACATTTCTTTTCCTCTTTTATTCTACAGTACGTATATTTGATCTCTCAACATTGCATTCAAAACCTCTGATTTTGTACTTTGTCTCGCTCACCATGTAGTAAGGGTCCGCCTTTTTTACATAATTCGCCACCCGCGGTGAGACCTGCCGTTGTGTACGCGCCGATTGATGTGCTTAAACCAATGGAGGCGCCTATGCATGAACCGGCCTGTTTCCATTCAAGTTCTGCAAAGGGATAGATCGTGATCGTACGGTTGACATCGACATCGATACCCGATCAACAAAGAAGGCCCCGCCCTACTTGATTCAAGCATGGATGTTTTGTTGACCACCACCACGTATTCCAGCGTTCCTCCCATTGCTCCCTCGGTGACATAGTGGGTGCCAAAGGAGTTGAAGAAGCGGGAATATGTGCCAAAGTCATATTGCTCTGGAAGTTCCATCAGCGACAGGTAGAAATCCTCGTGGAGCATCAGCCGATCGCTTCTCATCTTGAAGTGAGCTGTTTCCACTTTGGACCAAAGCCTGATGAACCCGAGGTCCTGATGGTAAAAATTCAACAGATGTGACATTTTAGGAGCCCGTTTAAGGATAACAAGGCTTTGGAATTCGAGCCGAAGCTGTAGCGAAGCATCCACTGTCAAAACATATTCACATCCAAGGACAATTTGGAGTCTTCGGTTAGTAACGCTCACGTTTTGGGAGTCTGGGAGGGAAGCGGAGGAAAGCCTGAGCAAGAACGAGAACATGCAAAATGAATAAAGGAAAAAGGCCCAGATTCGAAATGCCAGCCTCAGACCTGTGAGGCAGATGTGCTCACCACTCATCCACCGTGCCCAACGTAATATCATGAAACCTCAATCGTTCCAAAAGACAAGACATCCAAGCTGTCTTAATGGCTCATCATTTTTGACATAGGAAATAATCCAAACCAGGCTCAAATGTTTTCTTTTGTCATAAAAGGTTAATGCCCGACGCCAAAGATAGAATAATGATGATGCTTCTTGTTTGTACTTGATGTTGTGCGCCTGTTGACTTGCAAAGCAACTGGATATGACCGTACCTGGCTTCTATGCTGTGATATATTCCTTAGAAATTCAGACTCCTTGCCTCCACTCAGTCCCACTTCCACATAATAGATGCCGACCGAGACGCCGGCGTTGGAGGATCGCATCGTTTTCCTTGCTTTTAGCAGGTTCACCGCGTTACTGTAATATTCCTGCGTGCCCTCTGATGTCGCCTCTGCCTGCAAAAGAGAAACTTGCATGACCGCGTCTCAGCTCAGTCCATCCGCTAAGCTGCACGAACGATAAATGACAGTACCACAAAGCGGTAGGCATGGTAGTTGTAAGGTTTCCGGTAGTTTTTCTCGTCATCGTTGTAGCGCAGGTTTTCACAGAACGAGTCATAGGTGAACTTTTTCCATTCGCCGTTATAAACATAGTCACATTTTCCTCCAAAGTACTTTGGGTCCAGGACATGATCCACAAATTCTCCAGTCAAAGTATTGTAGCTGAAACGAGATACAACATGTGTTCCTTTTGGAGCAGAGCATGTTCTGATGCCCAAAACAAACAGTCGGCCGCTTCGGCAATTATGTACATGTCTCAAAACCTCCTCGGCCAATTCGAGCGTCTGTTTGATTCGTGCTTGCCAAGACCTGTGGAACACAACGGTTTTTGGAAAGGACTGCGCATTTTAAAAATCATTACGTTATGTACTCTTCAGCGTTTCTCAAAAGATTAACATCTTAATTTGGAATAATGGTCCTATACAACTGTAAACAAATTGCAGAACACAGACAGAAAGACCCCCCCCGACCCCACCCCTCCCTTCTTTTTTGTTGACAGTACAAATCATAGTTTGATAAGCATCTTAAGTGCCTCGTTTCGTTTACGTTCTTGTAACAAGTGTTTACCCCTGAGTGCCACGCTCGGCACCAGGAATGGTGAGGAGGGTGGAGCACTTGTCGTCCCTCCGGTTGAAGCCTTCGCAACCTTCTTCATCCGAAAAATCGTCACAGTCTGCCTCTCCATTACAGCGAAGGGACTGGCTGATGCAGCGGCCTGCAGCATCAGAGCAAAGTCAAATATCTTGACTCTTTCTTGCAATAAACAAGCAATGTGTAGTGACCGGGTCTTAAAATTAGACATTGTGCTGTCTTAGAATACAGGAGAAGAATAACAACTCCTTCGTTTCCACGTCAACCACAAATCGTCTGCACGACAGTATTGTTGGGCTACCGCTGAAGCATCTTCTTTAGCATTCTAACCTGTTTTTTTTTTTTTGTCTGTAAACAAATGCACATGGATGCTATTGATAAATATTGCTCATGCTTCAAGTTGAACTGTTGTCATTGACGGGACTTGCCAGTTTCTTGACAGGTGAAGCTCTCCCCACAGTAATCGGGCACCAAACACTGTTCAGTCGTCGTTGGACATGCAAGCGTTTCCCACAACGTCTCCAAGCAAGGCGTCCCGCCGAACTGTGATGGTGTCTCCAGATATCGGAAACGGAACTGAGACAAATAAAGTGAACAAAGAAGTGAAGGTTTTGAAACGGATTGCTCTGACGGATTGATGTAAAATCTTCACTGTGCTCATTTTTAAGATGATATCAACAAACGCGATGTCAGTAAACCCGTCATTCCAAATTTCAAAAATGTTCTTTTTGTCGGAGATCACTAGAGCGTGAGTCATTATTCCATTTGGGCTTATTGACCCTTGTCCAGACTGATAATCAGCTGCAGCGAGTCACTTTCAAACAAACGGACAGAAAATGATTACAAATTATTCAATCACTCTCGAGCGTATTGACAGACGGACAAGTGTAAATCTCTGTGTTATGCCATTTAAACTGACAAAATATTCGACTGTACCTTTTGGTCTGTGCAAGAGTTACATGGTGTCCATGTTGACCAGCGCCCCAGTTTGCAGTTGACGGGTATTGGTTGGTTTACAGCTCGAACTGTACGAGAAGTAGCATCTCTGGTCCTGGGGTGGGGGGAAATAACAATCACCTCAATCCTATTTCCATTCCCAATGATGTGCAGAATTCATTAAAATCTCAATTGAATGCACGCTGTACCTGTTATGTGCTTGGATCCGTTGCCTCCTGTACGCATTCTCATTAATACCGAAACTAAGTGAAAGATGCAGCGTGGACAAACATAGGAGTAAATTCATTAAACTCCCCATGACAGCATGAGGTTAATCTTGCAGATGAAAATGGAACATTACAGAGCAACTGTTGACATCCTGGGGGTCTTCCTACCAGTGCAATCTGGACTAACCATGGTGAATCATTGATGAAGAGTCAACAAAAGCGCTTACAACAGTTGGGAAAGTTTAATCCTCTCTTATTAACAGCAAACATCCACTGAAACACGGAGTTCAAAAATAAATTGGGGGTTCATTGAAAGCAATGAAACACTTGAAACATTTGAAATTCGAATCATGTGATAGTGTTCAGAATGACCACAGCCCTTCGAAACAAACAAACAAATAAATACATAAATAAATAATCGGACCATGCACCATATCTATTTGACTGCATTTGCAGAGAGGAAGAGGTCGCTTCGGACTTTTAGCTTCTCCCGCAGAGTTCATAATATGTTTGTTTGCTGAGATTTATTTGTTTGCGTGTGATGATCTGTCTATTGAGCCACTCCATTCATTTTATGAACTGGAATGATGGATAATTCATCATCACTTTTTGCATTTATTTATTTTTTAATCTGTTTAGCCCAAATGTGACCTGCAGAAAACTTTGTTTCATGTCAACTTTCGCCATTAAACGACATGTAAGGTCGTAAAATACTAATCCTGTACTAATCATGAACGTTTCGTTCAGAGCAATCTCGTGACCGCGCCCGCAAACAATGACGTATTTACGCATGCGCCCCACAGCGCCGGCACTTTCAAATTGTTTGGATTAGCATCGCCGATGATTAGCATTAAAACGTCACCTGAAAGTATCCCCAGACCCGAAAACCACGAAAGCCATCAACGTGCTTTTCGACTGCTTTTCCAATGCTGAAAAAAACGAGCTACAATGGAGGAGGTAAGAAAACGTTTTTTTTCTCTCGTAATTGCTAAATTGGGCGAGTAGGCGACCTTCATCCCGGTTCCTTAGTGCTGCAGTGTGGTGTTCACATGATTTTTGTTCAAAATCAGCACGAGCCACTCGCCACCGTCACCTTATCATTACAATTATGCCCAAGATTCTATGGCAGCAGTACAGAGAGACATGTCCAAATTATTTCCAGAAAATCTATTTGTAGATTTTTTTTCTCCTTATGTGAGTATAATTAAGATCAAACTTAATTAAAAGACATTTAAACTCAAAATTCTGTTCTTATTTGTGTTTTGAGGCGGAGTAAACTGTTCTAGAGCAAGCAGTGCCATATTCCGTTTATTGTATTCGTGATGAAATGCTCTTGTTTGTTTTTTCAGGAGAGTCAAATCAACTTCAGAGCTTTGAGGGCCAAGTTTCAGGAGGAAGCTCTTCTGGCCCAGACCAAAACCACTCGACCAACTGTAGCGGAAAAACCCAAGAACCTTCCTCCTGCTGGAGGCCACTGTAGTTCAGTGGTTAGTAGTATCAATATTGCCACAGAAAACAAGACAACAGTGGTTCCCAGAGTTATTTTCAGAAATGAACTGCGAGCTTCTGGTGGAAAGCGGTCAACTTCCTCTCCGGCACAACCTCCGCAGCTCTCCCCCTCTTCTCAGCCCACTAATGGAGACAGCACAACAAAAAAGCAGTCCTTCAAAGAACGGCACATGCCTCAGGTGCTTCCTGTCTTGTGTTCTAAAGAACACAAGATTGACCCTCTAATCAAAAGAGAGTCACCGCAAGAACAGGAGTTGTTGAAAGAAGTCCCTCGAATAAAACCCAGAAAGAATAATTTGCTGCTTGCTTTGAAGTCTTCCAGAGTGTCGAAGTTTAGCTCAGAAAGTGAAGAGGCACCCACATATGCTGAATTGACCACCAGACCTGCGAGTGCTCCTGGCGAATTGCCCTCTGTGGAAAAGCAAACCTCCGAAGATGGCGTTTCGCTCCAAGGGGACCAATTACCCGCGACGCGCCGTCTCTCCAGTCCAGATGTCTCAGTCACTCCTGCGTTACTTGAGATGAGCATCGACTCTGACAATCGCATCATTAGCACCTTGGAGAGGGCCAAGAGGAAGTTCTCCTGCCGACACATATTGATTTCCAGCAAATCCAAAAGTCTGCGTTCTCCTGACTTTGCCTCGAGCGAGAGGCCCTTCCTTTCGTCGTCCAGGAACATGGAAAATACGGAGCCTGACCTACCTCCGCTTCCACCGCCACCCGTTGGACTCCCACACCTCGCTTGCATCTCTGCGCGACCGTTCTCTAAAGTCAACAACTCGCCTCGAAGTATGTCGCAAACATTGTTCTGTAACTGTATGCGCTCACTTAGTTAACATTTGTATCATTATGACTTTTTTTTTTTTCCAACCCTCCAAAGAACCTGCATTTATCAAGCCGTATCGCCCGGATAAAGCTGAACATTCTTCTGTCACAACTGACCTTCCTTCCCATTCGACTCCTCAAAAGAATCCTCTGCCTGACTTGAGGTCGCTGGGGCCAAAGCCAGCGAAGCCTCGCAGACCACCATTGGTATCTCTCAGACATGACCAAAAACCAGTTCATGGTGTGTTCATGTTAACTTTTTCTCTTTTTTTTTTTTTTAAAAATTCGCCTCCCTCCTTTATTTTGTCTGGACACTGCTGAATGTGTTTTGTACTGCAATTTGCATTTTGCATATTTGTGGTGAGAGTGGGCATCTGCTTAAGTGCTAATATCTCTCTTCGCAGAGGTGTTAAAAGATCTCAGCCAAGAGCCAAGTCAAGGTTCAGAGTCAGAAAAGCCCACCTCCAGTGCTGTCCTGGATGCTCCCGTGTTCCCGGACTTTGAGAATCCGGAGATGGAGCCCACACAGACCGAAGCCGTCGATATTGCCGCTTTAGACCTCGAGGTTCTAGATTTGCGTGGCCTCGGCTCTCCGCCTCCTGCGCCAGCTGACCGTGGCGTCCCTGAATCCAAGACTTCACAATCTGACGCGCGTACTTCCGAAGTCGCCAATGAAAGCTCTGTTGCCCAACAGCTGAAAGTTGGCAGTCTGAGCGGAATACCTTCTCATCCAGCCAGCTTCCCTGAACCATCAAATCTGACAGAGTCCATCACACGTGACCGAAGGAGCCCGAGCGAGGACGTGATCGTTCCTCCTCCTCCAACGTCTCATGCTGATGAGGCTGAACTGGCCGCTGCCGAGTCCCGCTGTGCTCGTGATGAAACTGAGCTCCGTCTCCAAGCAGCCCCGACGAATGAGGAGACTCACACACGCGCAAGGTGAGAGTCAATGAGAGTCAAACTTTTTTTTTTTAATAGATGTACTATATTTTTAATTGGATCATTTGTTTCAGCGACCAAAACTATGAGTGTGACAATGTATATGAAGATGTGGAAAACATCAACAAGTTCTTCTTGTGCCAGAACTCGCGCAAGCAGAAAGGCAATCTGAAGAGTAAGGATACTTCCTTAATCTATCCCCACTCCATCCCCCCCACCTGAAATTACCTTCAAAATGTAACCTTTTCTTTTAGATCCATATGCTGACAACAACCTTCCTGCGGTAAATCATTTTACATCTGATTTATTGTGATGTCCTTTAAATGAATCTTTCTTCACTTTGCTTACTCCGTCTGCGCTCCTAAATAATAACATATTGTTTTACCTCAAGAAAGAGGAGGTGTCTCTTCACATTTGGCCACGGAACCCATGGTATGAACAGTTTGGTTTTATTTGACATTCATTTTTGCCAGATGCAGGATCGCCTTTGATTATTTCTTTTTCCCTCACTGTGCTTTTCAAACAGGGGCAGCATATCGGGAGAGCACTCATCCCATAATCTTGTCCACGGGTATATTGCGCATCACTCATTCATACGTCCATTGAACGGATACTTTGTACTGCAAACTCCTTCCATTTGCCTTCACCTCAGTCTTCCCGGCATATGGTTCTGTTCACGCTCAACCAGTCGTGCTTGTAACTTTTAATGGAAAACAAGCCTTTTGTTGCCGCTGAACAGTCCATCTTTTTTTTTCTCTCTCTCTCAGTAAGGAACGCCAAACCCCCAACACTACTGCTGACTATAAAGAACTGAAGAAGAGAGAGAAGCAGCGACTGGAGAAGGAGAAAAAGGAGCAAAAGGAGCGAGAGAAGAAGGAAAATGAAATGAAAAAGAAGTTCAAAGTAGGCCTGGATGTTATTTTGTGTCATATTTTGAAAGATGCACTTTTGTAGCGTGTTAAGCGCAGAAACATCACACTATTGTAGCTCCCGTGTCACATTTTTAAAACGCTTCTGCTGGCGCTCCCGATTCCCATTCTTTGACAATGTCATCGATGATTTGCGGATCAAACAAATGAACTGCGATTAAACAAAAAATAGATCAATCTCAACAGCTCTGATCGCTTGCTGCAATTGCAGACTGCTGAATGCGGACTGACTGGTTGGGCACTCCTGCATCATAAGATGTAATTAAAGGAGAAGTCAACCCTCAAATTTTCTTGATAATATGTTCCATGTTCTTCCGTTAGTCCCAACACAATATTCTCATTAATGTCGCGTTTGTGGAATATGAATTAAGCGTCGAAATCCACAGAGTTTTTTTATCACAGGGGGCGGCCATTTTGCCACTTTCTGTCAATTCTAAATGACATCGCAGTCACTAAGGGCTGAAGTAACAACCGGTTACGGCTCGCCTGTTTTCTGAAGCTTGAGCCATGATGCCAAATAATGATGTCCAATGTTTTCTAACTGTTACAAGAGGGGGCAAAAAGCACGAGTCTATTTAGGGTTCTATTTATTTGTTCAAGTGCACCCGGCAATTAGATGGGACTATTAGAGTGGAGGTCACAAAATCTTCAGCCAAAGTTATTTAATGCTTGTAAAAAAAAAAGTGATGTGTCGCATGTAGAAAAATGAGGCTGTGCTGTGTCTCTAGGTGACGGGCGATGAAGAGCCCATGTACCACGCTAAGGTGATGGTGGCGAGCAAGGTTCGCAAGAATGACCTGCCTGTTAAAAGCGGCGACACGGTCAGCATCATCCGGACCACCAACTGCCCCAAAGGCAAATGGTTGGCCCGGGACGCAAGCCACAAATGTGAGTTGAAATGCACGGCAAATTTCGGCGGGCGCAATTTCTGTTTGGTGGCATCTTGGAGTGGCTGTGCGCTGTCCTGGCCCTCACAGACGGCTACATCTCCGTCATGAACGTGGAGCTCAATATCAAGGAGATGTTGGAACTCGGCAAAAAGGCCCAAGTGGCCGGACGTGGCGGCAACCCGGATGGGGACACGATCAGCATTGGCAGCAGGTGCATCACAACGAAGCGTCAGTGAGCATCATCGGCCGACGGTTTCAACGTTTCTTTCTTTTCCAGATCTTCAAGCCACCATGTGGTCACG
Source organism: Hippocampus comes (assembly GCF_001891065.2). Lineage (NCBI taxonomy): Eukaryota > Metazoa > Chordata > Actinopteri > Syngnathiformes > Syngnathidae > Hippocampus > Hippocampus comes. The sequence goes on along the minus strand of NW_017805531.1, from coordinate 590,280 downwards.
AGCAGTTGTGAGTATCACAAACATAGGCTGGCCACAGCAAATGCTGTCGAAGGTTGATGCGGTGAAGGACATGACCAAAACCGGGCTAGTAAAATAATTGTATCATTAACGACTTTACAAAACATCTATTCGACCCGCTACACAGGAAAACAAAAAAAAAAAGCGTTGGAGTGATTATGCTCGGTTGACCTAAATACCGTACTACTCCAGAGAAGTAGTCGTATAATTAACAACTGGTATTTTATCATTCGGAAGGAATTTAATACAGGCATTGGACCGGGTGTCTCGGTTGCTACCCTATCAAACCTCGACTGTCAACAAAGACGCTGCTAATCAAAGCCATTTGTTTTCTCTCAGTCACAGACGACAGTGAGGAGTGGGCCTGCGAAGATGAGACGCTCTCAGCCTGCTACGCTAGCCAGTAAGGGGGAACATCTCGATTTTTCTCTTATTCTAGCACAAACCACTCCTTTTGAATATACTTCCTGAATTTCAGTGACAGACAACAAAATGGTCTTGTCTCCATTTTGAGGCTATGTCACACCGTGGCAATTTGGTTTCTGTGCAATTTGGCTTTTGCACGAGCCACCAACTCAGGTGGGCGGAGCTAAGAACAGACTTTTTGGAAATATTCACTTTTCTTTGCAATACTCTGTCCTTTGTGTTTGAATCCTGAAAGGATCTCATCTCAGGTTATTTAAAACAACAACAAAAAAAAGACTTCTTTTGTAAAAAAAAAATAAAAAAAATGTAGCCCTCTTTTAATTGAACACAAAGCTGACATATTCACAGGAAGCCACAACTTATTCTGGCGTACGAATGGCAACCGGTGCAGTCACAGGTTTATTGTACCTTCTGCCATCTCACGGAAGAACATTTTATTGTTCTACCTGTCATTGTACATTGCCGGCCTAGATAGGTGAACAAATTGTCATCAATACTGGAATTATTTTTGCACAGATGAAGCGCAGTGATGATCTCACAAGGCACCCCCGGTTGTGGATCACTGACGTTGATTGTACAAAAAAATAAAAGAAAATCCTGTGCACGATGCTATGGACAACTTTGATGAACCTCACTGAAAAACAAGTCCAGCTCTGATCGCTTGCTGCAATTGCAGACTGCTGAATGCGGACTGACTGGTTGGGCACTCCTGCATCATAAGATGTAATTAAAGGAGAAGTCAACCCTCAAATTTTCTTGATAATATGTTCCATGTTCTTCCGTTAGTCCCAACACAATATTCTCATTAATGTCGCGTTTGTGGAATATGAATTAAGCGTCGAAATCCACAGAGTTTTTTTATCACAGGGGGCGGCCATTTTGCCACTTTCTGTCAATTCTAAATGACATCGCAGTCACTAAGGGCTGAAGTAACAACCGGTTACGGCTCGCCTGTTTTCTGAAGCTTGAGCCATGATGCCAAATAATGATGTCCAATGTTTTCTAACTGTTACAAGAGGGGGCAAAAAGCACGAGTCTATTTAGGGTTCTATTTATTTGTTCAAGTGCACCCGGCAATTAGATGGGACTATTAGAGTGGAGGTCACAAAATCTTCAGCCAAAGTTATTTAATGCTTGTAAAAAAAAAAGTGATGTGTCGCATGTAGAAAAATGAGGCTGTGCTGTGTCTCTAGGTGACGGGCGATGAAGAGCCCATGTACCACGCTAAGGTGATGGTGGCGAGCAAGGTTCGCAAGAATGACCTGCCTGTTAAAAGCGGCGACACGGTCAGCATCATCCGGACCACCAACTGCCCCAAAGGCAAATGGTTGGCCCGGGACGCAAGCCACAAATGTGAGTTGAAATGCACGGCAAATTTCGGCGGGCGCAATTTCTGTTTGGTGGCATCTTGGAGTGGCTGTGCGCTGTCCTGGCCCTCACAGACGGCTACATCTCCGTCATGAACGTGGAGCTCAATATCAAGGAGATGTTGGAACTCGGCAAAAAGGCCCAAGTGGCCGGACGTGGCGGCAACCCGGATGGGGACACGATCAGCATTGGCAGCAGGTGCATCACAACGAAGCGTCAGTGAGCATCATCGGCCGACGGTTTCAACGTTTCTTTCTTTTCCAGATCTTCAAGCCACCATGTGGTCACGAGCAGTTGTGAGTATCACAAACATAGGCTGGCCACAGCAAATGCTGTCGAAGGTTGATGCGGTGAAGGACATGACCAAAACCGGGCTAGTAAAATAATTGTATCATTAACGACTTTACAAAACATCTATTCGACCCGCTACACAGGAAAACAAAAAAAAAAAGCGTTGGAGTGATTATGCTCGGTTGACCTAAATACCGTACTACTCCAGAGAAGTAGTCGTATAATTAACAACTGGTATTTTATCATTCGGAAGGAATTTAATACAGGCATTGGACCGGGTGTCTCGGTTGCTACCCTATCAAACCTCGACTGTCAACAAAGACGCTGCTAATCAAAGCCATTTGTTTTCTCTCAGTCACAGACGACAGTGAGGAGTGGGCCTGCGAAGATGAGACGCTCTCAGCCTGCTACGCTAGCCAGTAAGGGGGAACATCTCGATTTTTCTCTTATTCTAGCACAAACCACTCCTTTTGAATATACTTCCTGAATTTCAGTGACAGACAACAAAATGGTCTTGTCTCCATTTTGAGGCTATGTCACACCGTGGCAATTTGGTTTCTGTGCAATTTGGCTTTTGCACGAGCCACCAACTCAGGTGGGCGGAGCTAAGAACAGACTTTTTGGAAATATTCACTTTTCTTTGCAATACTCTGTCCTTTGTGTTTGAATCCTGAAAGGATCTCATCTCAGGTTATTTAAAACAACAACAAAAAAAAGACTTCTTTTGTAAAAAAAAAATAAAAAAAATGTAGCCCTTCAGCATCATCCGGACCACCAACTGCCCCAAAGGCAAATGGTTGGCCCGGGACGCAAGCCACAAATGTGAGTTGAAATGCACGGCAAATTTCGGCGGGCGCAATTTCTGTTTGGTGGCATCTTGGAGTGGCTGTGCGCTGTCCTGGCCCTCACAGACGGCTACATCTCCGTCATGAACGTGGAGCTCAATATCAAGGAGATGTTGGAACTCGGCAAAAAGGCCCAAGTGGCCGGACGTGGCGGCAACCCGGATGGGGACACGATCAGCATTGGCAGCAGGTGCATCACAACGAAGCGTCAGTGAGCATCATCGGCCGACGGTTTCAACGTTTCTTTCTTTTCCAGATCTTCAAGCCACCATGTGGTCACGAGCAGTTGTGAGTATCACAAACATAGGCTGGCCACAGCAAATGCTGTCGAAGGTTGATGCGGTGAAGGACATGACCAAAACCGGGCTAGTAAAATAATTGTATCATTAACGACTTTACAAAACATCTATTCGACCCGCTACACAGGAAAACAAAAAAAAAAAGCGTTGGAGTGATTATGCTCGGTTGACCTAAATACCGTACTACTCCAGAGAAGTAGTCGTATAATTAACAACTGGTATTTTATCATTCGGAAGGAATTTAATACAGGCATTGGACCGGGTGTCTCGGTTGCTACCCTATCAAACCTCGACTGTCAACAAAGACGCTGCTAATCAAAGCCATTTGTTTTCTCTCAGTCACAGACGACAGTGAGGAGTGGGCCTGCGAAGATGAGACGCTCTCAGCCTGCTACGCTAGCCAGTAAGGGGGAACATCTCGATTTTTCTCTTATTCTAGCACAAACCACTCCTTTTGAATATACTTCCTGAATTTCAGTGACAGACAACAAAATGGTCTTGTCTCCATTTTGAGGCTATGTCACACCGTGGCAATTTGGTTTCTGTGCAATTTGGCTTTTGCACGAGCCACCAACTCAGGTGGGCGGAGCTAAGAACAGACTTTTTGGAAATATTCACTTTTCTTTGCAATACTCTGTCCTTTGTGTTTGAATCCTGAAAGGATCTCATCTCAGGTTATTTAAAACAACAACAAAAAAAAGACTTCTTTTGTAAAAAAAAAATAAAAAAAATGTAGCCCTCTTTTAATTGAACACAAAGCTGACATATTCACAGGAAGCCACAACTTATTCTGGCGTACGAATGGCAACCGGTGCAGTCACAGGTTTATTGTACCTTCTGCCATCTCACGGAAGAACATTTTATTGTTCTACCTGTCATTGTACATTGCCGGCCTAGATAGGTGAACAAATTGTCATCAATACTGGAATTATTTTTGCACAGATGAAGCGCAGTGATGATCTCACAAGGCACCCCCGGTTGTGGATCACTGACGTTGATTGTACAAAAAAATAAAAGAAAATCCTGTGCACGATGCTATGGACAACTTTGATGAACCTCACTGAAAAACAAGTCAAACTTCACGTCATTTTTGAGTGTTTTTTTTTTTTTCTTTTTCTTCATCCTTGCAGCATTCCCCATCAAACCACCTCATTGGCTGAACCATGTGAGTACATTCGATACCGGCTCTTTTGAAGTTTCGAAAGACGGTCAAGTCATTCCCTTCAAGTCATCTTTCAAAAGGCAATGCCAGCTCTGCTTGTGTTCGCTGTCTGTAGTGATGTAACGGAAATGCGTTTTGAATTTGGGCCTCCTTTATTCCATCCGTCTTGTCTCTCTGTCCTTTGCTTGCGGCTTCGGCACTGAGCCCGTCCTTCCTGACATGTGCTCCCCTCTGTCCTCTGGTGTGTGTCACTTTGACAGCAGATGACCTTGCGAGCAACCAGCACACATTGAGTCATGCCAACGTTGAGGATCTGCACACTCTGTAAGTCCAATGCGCACAATATGAATGCAGATACTCGAGAAAGAGTTAACAGACATGTCACTTTGCCCGCTTGGCGTCATTTAAATTACTTTTCCGTGTATTACTTTGTAAAAAAAAAAAAAAAATCCTGTAGCAGGTGATGTTGTTAGAAATGGGTGTATAATATGTATGTCATGCTATAGTGAAACCTTAAAAGTCTTTTTTTTTTATTTTATTTTTTTTTAATTTGGACAAATTCCTAATTGGACCAAAAATGATGAATATCAATCCACAAGGTAGTGTAAAGAGCAGTCAGTTCAGCGTCAACATATGCCATTTGTACCTTTTTGGCAATGTTTAGCTAGGATGTTTTATGATTTATTTATCTTCGAAATATTACTTTTCAAGGAAAAGACATGAAGCCCTGCAGAAGCTTGCCATCTTCTTTGAACAAAGCAAAGATGAATTTGGTGATGTTCCTGATAGCGGGGCTCCAACTCCAACGAAGTACGTTCATTATATTTTTATTTTTGGTGAAAATTATCCACATGCTTTTTATCTGTATATTACAATGTGTATTCATTGACAATTTTCTCCCCCGCCCCCTCTCCCATTCTGTCTGGATCCCCAGCCCTGACCCACCAAGTAAGTATTTTCATGGCTCCAACTGTTGTCGCCACTAACGTCAAGCTCACTGATAGTAGGGCTGCTTAGTAGAGGCCACAAAGCAATCAAATTGAAGGACAATCTCCAAGACTGTTTGAAGTCTTACCTGTGGGACCATGTCGCTGAAAACGTGGAATCTGTGTGACATTTTTTGTTTTTTTTTTACCAGGCTTCTTGTGTGCTGTTGAAGAGCCCCCTTATCCGTAAGTATTGATTGTATGCTGTTTGCGTTTTTTAAAGTTTTTTTAATTTGGCATACTCATACATTGACTAAGACTGACTTCACTTGTTGTTCTGGATGACAGTGAACAAGAAGTGGACTTCTCAGAGCTGGGACTCCTTCCTCCGCCGCCTTTATATGCTGACACAGATTGAGTGAAGCATCTGGTCGAATTAGAAACCGGACACTTACCCGAGTAACTAATGTGCACGCAAAACTGAAAAGAAAAGAAAAAAAGGCCATCCCTGGCCAATTAAAATAAGCATCCTGAACAAAACTTTTTTTTCTTCTCACACGAGCTAAGTTGTACATGTGTCTTTTCACTTTGTTTGATGATGCATACCACATCTGGATCACATCGTTTCTTTTGTGTGTTATTCAACACTGTTGTTGCACAATACAAATCTCACCACTCCTCACATGCAGAAGATGAAGCATGACTTTTTTTTTTTCCACCCCTACAAATGTTTTCCATTTGTGTTTTGTTTCTGGGTTAAGTATAATAAATAGTGTAACACCCTTGTACGTATTTTAAAGCAGGGGTCCCCAACCTTTTTTGCCCCACGGACCGGTTTATGTCAGAAAATATTTTCAGGGACCGGCATTTAAGGTGCGGCGGAAATAATACAACAAAATAATATGGTATGAGCTGCATGAAAACTGTGGTGTTATAATAAATATAATAAATAATATAATAAAATTATATATATACATATAATATAATAAAATATAATAATAAACACAAGGAGTTTTGCGTCAAGTCTACTTCGTAATTTTGTTTTCGTCGCCGTTGCTGCAGAAAAGCCCTGCCTCACACAGGTAGCATGTCGGAAATAGCAACAGTGCTACTGTGGCGATCTCAGAATATTCAGCCATAACTTTAATCCAGTTGTCTCGAACGTACTTTTAAGGCCGCCGTCATTTGATCTCCAGCAGTTTTTTTACTCATTTTGCGAGCTCTGGTGTTTTGTTTTTAAGCGGAATCGGTCACGTGACGGAGAAGCGTGGCATGACGTGTGTCAAGCGTGACACAGACGGATGTAACGGAGAATCCGGTAGTTTTTCAAAATAAAACATCTTCCGTATTCCGAAATAAATAAAACGGAATTAAGGCAAGTTCTTTCTGTGCGGCCCGGTACCAAATGCCCTGCGGACCGGTACCGGTCCGCGGACCGGCGGTTGGGGACCCCTGTTTTAAAGGATGACAGTCGCTAAAGCTCTTCGGTCGCTTTATTCCCACAAGCGGTAACAGAACTTTATTCAACTGCCGCGATTGGCCACAAGTCACACCACAGGCTTACTGCCTCCATTGAGCCAACGTTTAAACTTGTATGTCCATCCTGCCCTTTCATCTGTGATGGTCCTTTTGTACCTTTTGTCCGTCATCCACTAAAACGTCGCAGACGCACTCAAAACAAATCAAAGAGTAACCAACTATTTACAAGATGTGATTGGAAGTGCGCCATCACCACCATAGCTTTCGTAGATGCAGTATATGGTTCGGCTGGCATGTCACTATCAGTTTTACAACGGCCAGCCCAAGAGCATGATTGAATTTTGCAAAATCTGATCCAATCCTGCCGTTCCCAAATTAATAATATTCCGTTTTGATCGATTCTATCAAAGAGGTATTATTTAGTAAACTTTATTATTGTGCTGGTGTAGAACTGCATTATGTTGAAAGCTGTTTCTAATATTTTGGTTATTTTTAACAAGAGACCAAGTTCTGCTCATGTGGGGCGCAGCTGCACTCCACATTCAGCGCATTCAGATTATGTAACAAATCATGACATTAATATCGCCTCTCATTCCATTATATTATGTAACGTCCATTATATTTTGTAAGATCACAAGGTTGACTCTGCGTTTATAGGTTCGCTGACGGGGACAATCATATGTGGACTACCGGGCGCTCACTTTTTTTTTCCTCTCAGAACACATTGTTTAAATTGAAGCTTTTGGGTATACAAAGTATGGAATTATTTATGAGAGAGGCTCTTCTGGATTCCCCCCTGGGGGGTGACCATCCTCAGATGTATTAATGGGGATGGGATGGGCCTGGAGGAGTGGCTCCTTTCCCTCGGTGGGCAGTTCACTTTCCAAGACTCTCGCTACTACCCCGAAAGAAAGAAACTAGGCAACGATGATCCAGTACCCCGGCGGAGGCGATCAGGGTTGTTCGAACGCTAGCGCTAACTTGTTAGGCATTAGACTATTCCTCTTCAGGGGGGAAAAAAAACCCAATACGACAAAGTGCATTCCCATTGCTTTGCAGAACGAAACGAGTCTTTAAATGCAACGCTGCTTGATTTATGAGAAAAGTATGGCAGCCGAGACGAAGAACGGCGGGACTTCTCTGAGCAACTGCAAAGACCACAGCAGGAGAAAGTTACTGGTCGGAGTGGACCTCTTCTGCCTCTTTTTAGGTAAGACCGAACTGGATCCGTTTCACCTTTTAAAATGTTTTTAATTCGAAGAAACGCTGCTACTTGATCCGTTCTCAACGGAACGCTCACAGTTTCTAACCGCAAAGTTGCGAGACCTGTTTATGACTGCCACCGCATGAGAGATGCCCTGTAGCAGTGGTTTATTAATTTCCATTTGATTTCTTAATCGATTTTATGACGTCAAAATAATACCGTAAATGTGTTGTTTCGTTGCATTAACGTTCTCATTTAAGCGCGGGCAGTTGCAGGTAAGTGCAGTTCGTTACCTGCCCGTCCACAAATCTGACGTGAACTGCCTTTGTAAAATTGAAAACATTGTTCATCTCAATGTAAATATTTTTTTCAACCTCTTTAAGTGATCATGTTGATTTCAAAAAATTGAGTGCCTTCCCAATGTCGAAATCGTGTTTTCAGAGTATTGATATCACTGGATCCATCACCTCAACGTCACGTGTAATTAACAGCAAAGCCCTCCGATTTAAGCACAATAAATCCTCCTCTTTATGGGACGTCTTTCTTCCGAAAGTGCCAAGAAACGGTGAAACACTAATTAGTGGCGCTCGTTACATTTCTTTGTGCTCCACACACCTCAACCGGACCTCCGCTTTTACTCAGGGTAGTTTCCAGAATGTCTTGCATTCCTCAAGGCAGGAATTCTCTTGATGTGCACATCTGGCATTATATGTCTTGCATGGTGTGTAGTGGTGGAGTAATGAAGGGAAATGGTGAATGGGTCAGCCCTGTGTGTGTGCGTGTGTGTGTGTGTGTGTTTTGGCTGGAATGTTTCTTCGCACCGGTTCTATGATCTCAACCAGCTGCAAACACAGACTTAAGGTTGTCATTGTGGCCAAAACACTTATGTTGACTCTACAGTCCTCGTAAAGGTGTGTGCCTCCTCGCGGCCTACGCTTTATCTATTTTTACTCGTTTAATTTCTGACCTCGTGTCACCACATGTTTTGAATTTAATGTTCTGCATAGCAGTGATTTTCGACTGGAAGGTAGTGGACTGCTCGTCAAAAAGAAATTGTTGTAATGTACAGATTGATGCCAGTTGAGAACGTCTGCTGTAGAACATCCTTTTTTTTTTAGTCCGGGGTGCAACATATTCGACAAGAGGATAAAACTGGCGATGAGCCTGCTTGGGAAAACCACCGTGCAGCTCTGGTTAAAACGATATCGTGATAGATTTGCAGCACAAACAATCTTGGTCTGTCTCCGGGGAGCGTAAATCCCCATGATTTGTGCAGTGAGCATACCTCCCCAGAGAGAGGCTTGTCAACAAACCAGCCGTTTTTTTTTTTGTTTTTTTTTCTGGCGAGACATGTGGTTTAAAGGGCCGCAACCACAGGGAGGAAATAGTGGGCCAGAACTAGTAATCACCACTCCTTCAAATCTCACACTCTGATTGGAGTTCAAGGATCACTGCACCGAGAGGAGATCACCCACTTATGCACACTGGCCATCAGTGGAGATGTTCTTTTTTAATTACATTGGAGTTTCCCTTACACGATAACTTTTTGGAAATGTGTCATTTATAAGCCAAAGCAAAGTTCCGCTAAATCTTAAAACTCGCAAATATTTTGAATACCAAATTGATCATTTGACTTTAAGACCCATGTTTTAAGATGGGTGGGGGCGGGGGTCATTCATGCTAATTTCTTGCAAAACTTAGCGAAATGCTAATGCTTAGCCTTCTGCCGGCATTGACATATTAAAATGCTGACGTCCACGTCAATTCTTCAACGTCGATGACAATGCGTCGTGCATGACTGGTAAAAATGAATGGAATGTCGAGGCGGTAATCTGTCTATACGTATTTTCTTAAGATGATAAATGTAATTTTTTATCATAGAGAAACACGTGGGGAAAAATATGCCACTCCCCTTCCAGAACATTTATATACAGAGGGTGATCGGTTTGCCTATAGATGCATCGATCGGATTCGGTGCTCAGCGGCAACATCCCTATTTTTCTTGTTTGAATATGTGAGTCAAAACATATGTTCGAAAAAAATTCTGGAACGGATTAATGGCATTTCCATTCTTGTCAATGGGGAAAGATGATGTGAGATCATTTCGCGTCTTCAGTTTGGTCCCACGCTTGCAGCATCCATCAAAGGCGTTTTTTCTTACATTGGAATGATAGGATTGAGTTGCTCAAGCTGCGGCGTTTGGCATTAAGAGTTAGAAAATGTGTTTGAAATTTTTTTTTCTCATCTCAATAAAGAAAGACTATACTCAGTGCCAATTGAATGCAAATAAATCAGGCTTTTCCTGTGGCACAGAGGAACTGGGAGCTACGTAAGTTGCAGTGTTGGACAGACAGGGAGCAGGTTGTGTGGGCCACACAGAGTAAAAATTTCGTGTGTGTGTGTGTGTGTGTGTGTGTGTGTGTGTGTGTGTGTGTGTGTGTGTGTGTGTGTGTACCACAACTGCCTCAGACATGTACACATTTCTGCTCCAGACAGTGAGGAATCCCTTAGCATGGAAAATGTGTGTCTGTTTATTTTAATAGTTACACCTCTTGGTATTTTGGCGAATCCTGCAAAATATGTACGTGCAAGGCACGGGACAAACAGGAAAGTGTGAGAAACACTGTCCAGATTTTGACGAGAACATTCTCCCTCATTTTATGTACTTCCATCAAATTCATGTTGGGAAGAAAATAGTTGAAATGACACTTGATGTTAAGAGTAGACCAGACAACGTGGGTTTATTTGGCTTGTCTGCGCTAATGCAAAAAAACCTGCTCGCTGACTCTTGTTGTTCCTGGCAGGACGAGGACAGCCCACCACCTAGAAACCCTCTCACCCTTGGCTCTTAGGAGTGGGAAGGAGGGGGATGCGGGGGGGAATCCCAAGTTGCTGCATTCACTGCTGATGTTGCACTGTTGAGACGGATGGAGCGTTTGCAGGGTTGAGAAAAATCCCCAGATGAGTGTCTGGAAAACAGGGGCTGACACGGTCTTGGTGTGATTGGGTTTCGAGCGCCTGACCCCTTTTTTTGCATCGTTTAAAAGCTTTCGGCAACAGCCCATGACATCATCCAGCTATTGGACTCCTCTGTGACAGTACCTTAAGTTTGTGTTTCGGGCTTCCCGTGTCTTGTATCGAGCTGTACCTCTCCCCAGCATATTGGCCAAGCGGTCGCGAAAACAGATAATATTTGGTTGCGATGGGATGAAACATCTGAGGGTTGAGTACGCGTGTATATTTGTACAGTTCCTGTTGTTCCAAAGCGCAAGTTGACTCGGTCGAGGATGGTTGAAGGTTCTTGCCGAATTTGTTTGAGGAATGTGAACGCAAACAAAACCGTTAATCATATAAATCGTGCTGAATGTGAAGGGAAGGCCAGTGCTGTGCGGTTCCCATCATCAGCCCGTTCTGTAACACAATACGCAAGCCAGCTGGACACTCAAAGACCGGTCGGCTGTGCGTGTGTGGGGGGGGGGGGGTTGAGAGTTACGGGGCTCCGAAACTCAATTGTATATTTGGGTTGGGTTTGACAGAATCGTGCCCACCCCGCCTCCCCACTTTAGCCACGAGCGAAGCTGACCTCTCCACCTGAGTGCTTTTAACCTTCTCAGATGCAGACGGAGCGAGGATGTGTGGAGCACAATGAATTATTCATAAAAGTGACTTGAAAGCGTCAGCGTCGACTTGAAGACCGCTTTGAAGCCATTTGAAAAGTGTTTTCCAAATTTCGTCTGCGCCACGAGAAGCCCTCTCGGGGAAAAGTCCTCCCTCGGGTTTCAAAATCGGTCCACTGCTGCCTTTCGCTAACTTGAAGGAGGAGGGGGAGATAAATCGCCGTCCAATTCCCAAGTGCTCTGTTTGTTGTCACCCGATAATTGAGATATCGCTTGGCCACTTAAGCTCGCAAAAGACACCAAATGAAGCAGACACTCCACGGGCGTCCTTAAAGTGGACGTTTTCAGGAGCTTTTGAAAGTATCTGCGGTAGAGTGAAGAGGTGTATTTCTCTGGTCATTGAGCAGCAGGAGGTTTTCTCTCTCTCTTTCTTTCTTTTTTTTTGTATTTTCACGTCAGCCTGAGCTCAGCCGCACCATGATTGATGTCGGGATTTCCTTTGTCCGACATGATAAATGTTGAAAATGGGATCTACTTACCATACATCATTTTTTTTCCCCCCTCCCTGTGTTCTTTATAACGCTCCTCTGCACCGTTCTGTTCCTGCGAGTCCGTATTTTAACGATGTACTGATGCAGCTGTCCACTGTGTCGTTTTGTCCAACTACGCAGTGATGCTTGTCGCTGTGTTTTTGCACAAATCACCCTTGCCGCCTTACCAGAGAGGATTCTTCTGCAATGACAACGGCATCAGTCTTCACTATAAGAGCAGCACAGTGTCCAACACGGTGCTCATGGCGGTGGGGGTCACTGTGCCTGTGGTCTCAGTAAGTTGTGTTGTGGTGCGGCAAGGGGGTGGCGGGAGAACACGCATCGGGACGCGCTCAGTTCAAAAGTTGGCTCGTCTCGCCTCATCACTAAGTCACAGTTGATCAAACGTACGCCGGTGATCTTACTGACACCGACACGATCCGCTTCCCCGGGTCCTTTTCAATGGAGTCCCCGAATTTGTTTTCATTTCCATTTAATGTTCCTGCCATCATTAGTCAATGAAGTGTAAACATATTTTTTTTTTTTAACGTATATCCCTAGTACGAACACAAATAAACCAAAGAAGAAGCAAAAGGCCACCCTTAAGATACTCACTGGCTTGTCATGAGAAATGTCGAGGTCTCAACTAATTGACAACATGCATTTCAGTGGGATGTCATTTTCCTGAATATGTCCAATCCACATCATGCAAACGGTTTCAGTCTTTTAAAGTATGTAAATCAGCACTTCCATGAGAGTATCGCAGCTGTCTTCGGGCAGTAGGCGGGGGGGACACACCCTGAACCGGTTGTCAGCCAATCGCAAGGCACACAGAGACCAACAACCATTTGCGTGCACCATCACACCGCGGGACAGTTTCGAGGGCTCCATTAGACTGCCGTGCACATTTTGGAACATGGGAGGAAAACCCCACACAAGCCCGGGGAGAACATGCAAACTCCAAAAAGGGAGCTCGGGGTCGGAATCGAACCCGGGACCTCTGCAATATCCAAATCGACTGCCGCTGTTTTATAATCAAAAACAACAACAATGAGAAGAAAAATAAAAGTCCAGGCTCCCGCTCAAAAGCAACATTCCTAATTCATCCGAACAGAGATTTGTAGATTGGCCACAAAATGGATTGAGTTAGTCCAGATGCTGTTCTTTCGGTGCCTCCTGCTTGCACCTATGACCTCTCGAATGTGCATATCATTAACCCAGCTCCTCCATCTCTCTCTTCCCCCCCCCCCACCTCCCTTTCACCGATCCCCTTTGACCCCCACCCCGCCCCCACCCTGCTTTCTCCATGTTTCCGCTCACCGCATCTTCACAATAGCCGGCCTGCCTTTCTTGGTCATTGAGACCAGCGCTGTTCAGCCTTACCGCCGAGGGTTTTACTGCGATGATGAGGCCATCAAGTACCCGGCCAAAAATGGAGACACCATTAGCGATGGTGTGCTTAGCGCCGCTGGCATTCTTATCACCATCCTCTCTGTAAGTCCCCCCCCCACCCCCCCTCACTCACTAATGCCATTATCACCGTCATCTCTCGGCCACCCTCACTGCTACTAGCAGCACCTACTGACAATTGTTTTTGTTTTTATTGCATTTCTGTGTTTGAAGTTGTTTGTCTTGATGTTGAAATGCTTTGATCTGAAAAAACTGTCGTGGGAAACGCGACGCGGTAGGCAACAGTCGCAGCACGTTTGAGGTCGGGAGAAAAGCTAGCAGCTGGAAATATGGTCCGGTACCGCATGGAGATCGCAATAAATTTGTGTTATTTTTGAGTAACATGACAATCCTCAGCATCTTTTCAGCTTTTATTTACAGTGTCGATTTAAATGGCGTTCCCAAATCGCGTTGAACAGGCGCGCTTGAAATTATTACACTGCCACCCATGAAAAAGCAAAAACTCAGAAAAAGCCCTCTGTAGGGGAAAAAAAAAACAGGGAAGAAGCTGGGTTGGGTTTGACAGAATCGTGCCCACCCCGCCTCCCCACTTTAGCCACGAGCGAAGCTGACCTCTCCACCTGAGTGCTTTTAACCTTCTCAGATGCAGACGGAGCGAGGATGTGTGGAGCACAATGAATTATTCATAAAAGTGACTTGAAAGCGTCAGCGTCGACTTGAAGACCGCTTTGAAGCCATTTGAAAAGTGTTTTCCAAATTTCGTCTGCGCCACGAGAAGCCCTCTCGGGGAAAAGTCCTCCCTCGGGTTTCAAAATCGGTCCACTGCTGCCTTTCGCTAACTTGAAGGAGGAGGGGGAGATAAATCGCCGTCCAATTCCCAAGTGCTCTGTTTGTTGTCACCCGATAATTGAGATATCGCTTGGCCACTTAAGCTCGCAAAAGACACCAAATGAAGCAGACACTCCACGGGCGTCCTTAAAGTGGACGTTTTCAGGAGCTTTTGAAAGTATCTGCGGTAGAGTGAAGAGGTGTATTTCTCTGGTCATTGAGCAGCAGGAGGTTTTCTCTCTCTCTTTCTTTCTTTTTTTTTGTATTTTCACGTCAGCCTGAGCTCAGCCGCACCATGATTGATGTCGGGATTTCCTTTGTCCGACATGATAAATGTTGAAAATGGGATCTACTTACCATACATCATTTTTTTTCCCCCCTCCCTGTGTTCTTTATAACGCTCCTCTGCACCGTTCTGTTCCTGCGAGTCCGTATTTTAACGATGTACTGATGCAGCTGTCCACTGTGTCGTTTTGTCCAACTACGCAGTGATGCTTGTCGCTGTGTTTTTGCACAAATCACCCTTGCCGCCTTACCAGAGAGGATTCTTCTGCAATGACAACGGCATCAGTCTTCACTATAAGAGCAGCACAGTGTCCAACACGGTGCTCATGGCGGTGGGGGTCACTGTGCCTGTGGTCTCAGTAAGTTGTGTTGTGGTGCGGCAAGGGGGTGGCGGGAGAACACGCATCGGGACGCGCTCAGTTCAAAAGTTGGCTCGTCTCGCCTCATCACTAAGTCACAGTTGATCAAACGTACGCCGGTGATCTTACTGACACCGACACGATCCGCTTCCCCGGGTCCTTTTCAATGGAGTCCCCGAATTTGTTTTCATTTCCATTTAATGTTCCTGCCATCATTAGTCAATGAAGTGTAAACATATTTTTTTTTTTTAACGTATATCCCTAGTACGAACACAAATAAACCAAAGAAGAAGCAAAAGGCCACCCTTAAGATACTCACTGGCTTGTCATGAGAAATGTCGAGGTCTCAACTAATTGACAACATGCATTTCAGTGGGATGTCATTTTCCTGAATATGTCCAATCCACATCATGCAAACGGTTTCAGTCTTTTAAAGTATGTAAATCAGCACTTCCATGAGAGTATCGCAGCTGTCTTCGGGCAGTAGGCGGGGGGGACACACCCTGAACCGGTTGTCAGCCAATCGCAAGGCACACAGAGACCAACAACCATTTGCGTGCACCATCACACCGCGGGACAGTTTCGAGGGCTCCATTAGACTGCCGTGCACATTTTGGAACATGGGAGGAAAACCCCACACAAGCCCGGGGAGAACATGCAAACTCCAAAAAGGGAGCTCGGGGTCGGAATCGAACCCGGGACCTCTGCAATATCCAAATCGACTGCCGCTGTTTTATAATCAAAAACAACAACAATGAGAAGAAAAATAAAAGTCCAGGCTCCCGCTCAAAAGCAACATTCCTAATTCATCCGAACAGAGATTTGTAGATTGGCCACAAAATGGATTGAGTTAGTCCAGATGCTGTTCTTTCGGTGCCTCCTGCTTGCACCTATGACCTCTCGAATGTGCATATCATTAACCCAGCTCCTCCATCTCTCTCTTTCTCCCCCCCCACCTCCCTTTCACCGATCCCCTTTGACCCCCACCCCGCCCCCACCCTGCTTTCTCCATGTTTCCGCTCACCGCATCTTCACAATAGCCGGCCTGCCTTTCTTGGTCATTGAGACCAGCGCTGTTCAGCCTTACCGCCGAGGGTTTTACTGCGATGATGAGGCCATCAAGTACCCGGCCAAAAATGGAGACACCATTAGCGATGGTGTGCTTAGCGCCGCTGGCATTCTTATCACCATCCTCTCTGTAAGTCCCCCCCCCCCACCCCCCCTCACTCACTAATGCCATTATCACCGTCATCTCTCGGCCACCCTCACTGCTACTAGCAGCACCTACTGACAATTGTTTTTGTTTTTATTGCATTTCTGTGTTTGAAGTTGTTTGTCTTGATGTTGAAATGCTTTGATCTGAAAAAACTGTCGTGGGAAACGCGACGCGGTAGGCAACAGTCGCAGCACGTTTGAGGTCGGGAGAAAAGCTAGCAGCTGGAAATATGGTCCGGTACCGCATGGAGATCGCAATAAATTTGTGTTATTTTTGAGTAACATGACAATCCTCAGCATCTTTTCAGCTTTTATTTACAGTGTCGATTTAAATGGCGTTCCCAAATCGCGTTGAACAGGCGCGCTTGAAATTATTACACTGCCACCCATGAAAAAGCAAAAACTCAGAAAAAGCCCTCTGTAGGGGAAAAAAAAAACAGGGAAGAAGCCACAGATGAAGGAATCCCCCTTCCAAGATGACCGGGCTGCAGTGGAAGCCGAGTGGGCAACGTTGATCACATGATCTGATGCTGCACAATATTAACTCATCGCTGCCGGTCACGGTCAGAGCAGCCAACTCTGTGGAGCAATCTTCCAGCATTTTTTTCAAAACCCAAACAAAATCAAAATCTATGACTCCATGTACACGACGGGATCTACTAAAAGAAAGAATAGACTCTTCTTTCCCCAGAGGGAAAAGTTTGATTCTACCTCTTTTTGTCAAGTGGCTTTTTCACATGGGAGGAGAAGTGGCAGCAAAATAGCCCAAAATCCAAATCTAAGGGTGGGATGCAGATGTACAAGATTAGCTGCGCACGAGATTCGGCTGTTCACAAAAACAAAACAGGGTTTATAATTGTCTTTACAAACTCAAATGTCTACTTTCTAAACTACAAAATGCTTCAACATTTCAAGTGTGCCTCACACTCAGTGACTCACTGAACAAATCCTCAGCGGAAGTCCACCGTTTTTGATAACTGCTTCATCAACGGTGCAACTCGCGCGGGGTTGACCAAGGCCCGCCTAATATTCACTTCTCTTCACTTTCTGTAAAAAGCAAGTCTGATCTTTTTTCCCCCCTCTGCTATTCCATTTGAAACGGAATGCGCCGTCTTCCCAGTGCATTTGTGTTTTGCCCCGATTTTGAGCGATCCCCTCATTTTTAAACACACAGTAGGTGGCTGGTGGCAGATTAGACTACTTAGACTACAACCGCAGAGTGAGAGGCAGTTCAGTGCATATGTAATTATGGTTGATGCAATCGTTGTTCAGTTGACTCCAGTAATCGTCGGCCTGGAATTGCGGCAAACACCCCAATCGAGCGTGCGAACGAGCCGATCGCTGATTCCCCCCCCCCCCCCGAACATCGTGTAACTTTTTTTATCAAACATTTGAATGTGCTCTGACCTTCCTTTGTGTTAGCCAAGCCAGGAAGTCAGTTGTCGTATTCACTTGAGATGGCAAGAGGCCACATCCTTCATAAATGTATGCGTGTCATTTTTCGAAGGAAAAGAAAAAAAAAAAACAACCAAAACACCACCGTTTTTGTTTGAGAAGTTCAGGACCTTTTAGATAAGACCGAAATGAGCACCTCGCCCCGGCGATTGTCTTCGCGGTTTCAGCGGCGCGTTCATTCTTAACCTAAACGGTCGACCCGTCGCTCGTTTCCCATCGCCCGGCCCTAAAGGCTTGAATGGTGGAAATATCGATTCTCTCGAAGGGCTTTCCCTCGGCAAAGTGTTTCCCAGAGTGAGGCTTATTTCTGCGCCCTCGTCAAGAATGTGGGACGAAACCTCGATGCTAACACAAAAACACTCCAATATGCCTCGTGAAACCAGAGCTCTCTACTCGACGAGAGAGAGACGTGAAAAACAATCGGTGGCCCCCGATGTGCGCCTGCCGGAGTCTCCCCTTCCAAAATCCGAGCCGTTGCCGAGCTCAGCATTTCTGATGATTAGAAGCAGCGGTGGCTCTCCCGCCCCCTCGCATCTTTCCCTCCCACTCCACCGCTCATTCCTCCTTCGACTTCCTTCCTTACTCCCATTTGTTTATTTAGCTTTCCCCCCTTTTTTTTTTTTTTCCCCCCCCCCCCCCGCTCACTCCACTTTTCACAGTCTTCCGTCGCTATCGTTTGTACCTCTAATCCCACGTCCACAACATCGCACCGAGTCTCCTTGAACTTTTCACTCGTGTGACTGAAGGACAACGCCGTCCGTCGGGTTTGAGGAGTATGAGTGAGCGTGAACAGAACAGCAGCCCCCCCCCCCCCCCCACGCACCGCCGAGTCCATCGTCAGTCCGAGACACGGGTTTATTTACATCCGTTCAAATGTTAGAGGTATGCCCCCCCATCCCCCTGTTGTCAACCTGTTTTCTCATGTTTAAAATTGCTCGATTTAATAACGCATCCACGTAGAAAGTTTCCCCTTTTGCATTCTACATGTTATCATAGCCGGACAATGACAGTGGAACTCCAAGATAGAACATAGTCTTAATCTGGGACAGTTTTACCTTTTAGAGGAATCCTAAAAGTGGTTCCTTTTTTCTGTTACAATTCCATCCCGTCGCACTGAAAGTCAAAGAATCGTTTCTACATTTGCTCACAAACTGCCACGACGTGTTAGCATACGATATCAAAAGTAAAAAAAAAACAACAACTCATAATACTACTAGAAAAAGAAGTGACGTTCCGAGTGCATCGATTCAGTTTGACGAGGTACGAAGGAGGTCAGCGATGAGATTTCGATGCTCGATGGCCACAAAATAATAAGAAATGTTGACGTGTGCCATCAGATCGTCATCGGGGAAAGCTACAGGATCTACTTCCTCAACGAGGGCTCCAAGTCGTTTGTGGGCAATCCCTACATTTCCGCCCTGTACAAGCAGGTGGGCGTGTTTGTCTTTGGCTGCGCCATCAGCCAGTCTTTCACCGACATCGCCAAAGTGTCGGTGGGCCGCCTGCGCCCCCATTTCCTTGACGTGTGCAAGCCCGACTTTACCACTATCAACTGCTCCTTGGGCTACATCACCGACTACCAGTGTCAGGGCCCCGAGAGCAGAGTCCAGGAGGCCAGGTATCGTCGCCATCACCGAGAATCACACACGGGCGTCGCTCCGAGGTGCCGCAGTCGCCATTTTGACTGATCGTTTTTCTCCTCAGGAAGTCGTTCTTCTCCGGACACGCTTCCTTTTCCATGTACACCATGCTTTATCTCGTGGTGAGTTGCATTTCTGTGTTCGCAAACCTCTAAATTGATCTTAAATAGGCAGTCGTCATCCCACCGTGGCCTGGCGTCCCGCCAAACAACTCCTCGGGTTTTTTTTCGAGCGCGTAGCATGTTCTTTAAAACCGCGTCAAACGTTCAAAACAAATGAGTCTTCAATTGTGTCCTTTCACCAGTTTTACCTGCAGTCTCGTTTCACCTGGCACGGAGCCCGGCTGCTCCGCCCACTGACCCAGTTCACCCTCATCATGATGTCCTTCTACACCGGCCTGTCCCGTGTCTCCGATCACAAGCATCACCCCACTGACGTCCTGGCTGGTTTCATCCAGGGTGCCCTGGTGGCCTACTGCATTGTGAGTAGCCCGCCGACAAGGCGGTCGCGTCGAGCTAAAACATTTAGCAGTACCGTGGAATAGCGGGGCTATTCTCTGGGGTTAGGGATCGGAGCAGTCTGCGATTAGTGAAAATCAACGAACATGGGCGGATGGATTGCCCGTATGTGACGTGTCGCCGATTTTTTTTTTTCTCATGACAGTCTGAACGGCTCAATTCCAATTTTTTTTTGTTTTCAAATTTGGTTCTACATCGAATACATATCTGATTTTTTTGCAATGTCTTCGAAAGCCAATATGCACTTTGCGCGGGTCGGGGGCAGAACTTCAGGAGAGAAAAATGGACAAATTGCCCGTGAACTGCAAAGTTGCTTTTCGTAACATCATTGACTGTATATTTGACTTGAATTTCATCCCTCTTGAAACATGAAGCATAAGATGGACATTGGTGGTGATCGTCGTAATTCCGTCATGCAAACGGTTCATTTAGGACGCGCGGCTAAAGCTAATTCCTGAACAACTGTGTGGATGCACGATAAAGATGAAAGCAAAATCATGTGCTTTGTTCTTTTGCTCCCCAGGTGTTCTTTGTATCGGATTTGTTCAAGGGCAAAGGGAGACGTTCCGCCTTATCTTTGACTCCCGTGAAGAAAGATCTCGTCCCTCCGGTGGACATCAGAGAGAGGAGTAATCACCTTATCATGGCATAGCACGCGCTGCAAACTGGCCATTTCTAAATCACTACGACAGACACCGGCCCCACAAACTGGGACTGAATGAACTCCAACAGTGCGGAGAAAGCAGACATTGAAGACATCGCGGAAGATTTCCCTGAGATGAGAAAAGGCTGCGGGAGGGGGGAAAAAAAAAAAACCCAAAACAAGCGTGATGTCCTTTCTTAACGGAAACATGCGCGTGCTTGCCGGGTCCCACAACCAAATTCCATGTTGCCAGAGAGAGGACGGCTCGGCCTCCTTCTTTCTGAAAGACATCAAGTCGTGGGCCTCCTCCCTCTGTCAAGGCTGTTCCACGAGCACGGGTGAGGAAAAACAGCTGCATCCAGCGTGCGGGCAATTATCCTGCCACTCACTCACTCACTCACTCACCGTGTGGCCGATTCAAATTTGAAAACAAATTCCTTGAGTTCAGGAAGGATGTTGCATTACCTTTTTTCTTTCTTTTTTTTTTTTTTTTTTAAATGTGTCGTCAATATACAAACTGTAAAGGAATGTTTTGATTTCTAGCACTATTTTAGTTCAACTCATTAACGGCAGTTACCACTTGAATGACCTGAAGTGAAGCTTTTTGGAAAGCTTCGTAAGCATTTCGCGTCGTCGTCGTCGTCGTCGTCGTCGCTTGTAATGTTGTGTCAAAGGTGCGCGTGAGTTGCAGTCGGCGGAAAGTGTGTGCGGGGAGGAGAGGCACATGTGAGTGAGATGGCGGCCTCGTTCTGCTGGCTAGGACGAGTCCCCCACTGAGCCATTTCATGAAATGACTGTCTGTTACATGTACCAGACGTGTGTGTGTGTGTGTGTGTGTGTGTGAATGAGAGAGACAGAATGCGTGCGAGTTAGGGTGGGCATGCTTCCCTGTCTCCATACGGCGTCTATATGTCTTTTTTTTTTTTTTTCTATGTGTGTGTGTGTGTGTGTGTGTGAATGAGAGAGACAGAATGCGTGCGAGTTAGGGTGGGCATGCTTCCCTGTCTCCATACGGCGTCTATATGTCTTTTTTTTTTTTTGCGTTTACAGCCCGCCAATGTGCCTCTCTGTCGAGCCAGAGACGGAACACCTGCTCGCGGAGACGTAGCACCGTGGAAAACAAGCGTCACATGCACGCGCCGCCTACTAAACGGTCGCTAACTCAAGTGACGATTCGCATCGCCGACAAATCCTGTGACAACTTACTGTATTTTACGCGGGCGTCGAAACAGCCGCTCGCCAGACGGGCCCTGCTTCGAACAGGTACCAAAGCACAACTTCACAAAACAGTAACATTGCGGAAGAACTTTCTTTGGCACATTGTAAAGCACCTCGTGAAACTTTCTCCAGTCACGATGAGTTTCTGCTCGCTCCCGGATTAATTGTCGGATTGGCTTTTTACACGTTGAAGCAGGTTTTCGTGCTATTTTTAAATGATTATTATTTGTTTTTGTATCGAAAATAATACTCTGAACCACTGAATGAAAGCTTCATCTTATCTGGCGAGATAAGACGATTGTTTATAAAGTGTAGACGGCATCAGACATGTATGTACAGTCCATCTCTCTACGTTGTATCCGAAGTGAATGTGTGCCGCTGGTGGAAACGCCCGCTGGGACTTTGTGTCTACACCTGTGTAAAAACGTTTTTGACATGCTGCTTGAGGAGGTTAAACGTCACGGCGAAGCCAGCTTCAGTGTATTTCTGTGTAAAGTGCCTTTACAGTATTTTTATATCGCTCGTAAAAGTGTCTTGAATAAAATTCACAAAGATGACGCCCTGTTTTCATTATTTCTAACGCAAGATGCCATCAGAGGCGGAAAGAGAAAGTTTTTGTTTTTGCAAGTGATTCAGTCGCGAGGTCAATTTAAGCGTGATGGAGAGATCTGGGCGTGGGCCGATGCTCGACTTCCATGCTCGGCTTCCTGCGGGGAAATAGTGCACATTCCAGACTGTAAACCTTCTCCCCAACGGCCCTCTGGAATAATATAGACGGCATAGCTACGGCAGAGCGGCCGGGCGCATTTTCCTATGAGACTACAGGACTTGTGAACGCGTGCCACGCGCAGTACACGTCTTCAGGTTCTAACGGGGTCTTGTGTGCCCGCATGTTTTCAAACCCTGCACGTTCATGTGACGTGCCGAGCCGACAGATCCTTCTGCGCGTTACTTGGAAGCAGATTAGTGTTGATTAGTTGAATAAGCCGCAAAGTGTGTTTGGTGTGCTGCGGCTTAACCTACTTGAGGTGAAAGATGACTTGCATCCGAGGACCGTAGCATGTTAGCATGGACTCTGCGCGTTGAAACACCAGTCCTGGCACTTTTCTGACACTCCCTATATGACAGTTTTGTGTTGTGTGTGTGTGTTGTTGTTTTTTTAATTTCTTAAATTCCTCGCGTAGTTCTGCAAGCGACCACAGCCTGACATGCCGGTGAACCGCTTCTCAGCAGTCAGCCGTCATCGGGGCAAGGTTTCCTCAACGATATCTCCAGATGTAATTGGCGGTGAACTTGTCTGCGTGCGAGGTCGATTTTAACCAGTTGA
Source organism: Hippocampus comes (assembly GCF_001891065.2). Taxonomy (NCBI): domain Eukaryota; kingdom Metazoa; phylum Chordata; class Actinopteri; order Syngnathiformes; family Syngnathidae; genus Hippocampus; species Hippocampus comes. Next base: position 567,217 of record NW_017805531.1, on the reverse strand, counting down.
TGGTGCGTGCAGTCTTCGGCTTTTGCGCATATTCAGCTGCATCCGATTTTCCTTTGGCCATGCATCGAGGCTTTGCTTGATCTTAAATGCTTCCAACTCCATTAACAGGAACCTTTTCATGCGGTTGGAGGGGCGAGGGGGGAACTGTTGTTGTGTTCCCACCAGTTTAAAGCCTCTTAATTATCCAAGTGCGATTTTCTCCTGAACTTCTCTTACACACAAGTATGCGTTGTGAGCAATTACGAAACTATTTGATTTTCCGCATCAAACAAAGTCATTGGATTTGAATCTGTTTGTTCTCTTACACACAAGTATGCGTTGTGAGCAATTACTAAACTATTTGATTTTCCCCATCAAACAAAGTCATTGGATTTGAATCAGTTTGTTTTTTTTTCCCCCCAGAAATGATCAGATTGTGTCTGCAACTCACTTTGGATCGGTGAAATAACTCAAACCTGCTGAAAATTTTGCCCAATCTGCTCTTGGAGTCAACTCGAAACCCGTCATGAGGTTTAATGTCACGCGACATGGCTGGCAGACATGACGAGGTCATTTGTTCTCTCCCTGACAGATGGATGGATGGGCGGCTCGATGGATGCTGAGAGGAAGTCGGGCGCGCCCGCCCGATGCCCTTACTGATAGGCGACCTCATTACAGTTCCGCTGAGCTTTGTTTTCCTCCCTCACAGAGCACCACGATGACGGCTGGCTTCCATTGAAAGCTTTACTCTTAAACCGTGCCAAGCTCTGGCACTTTTTTCGAGGTTCTTTTTAATCCATCATGCTGCGGGATTTGCAACCTGAGTACTTCACTACATCACACTGAGGGGCCGTTTGTAGTGTGCTCAGAAGGCAACTTTTCTCATGCGCCAATGCAAACATTTTGCAATGGGAAAAAAATCACACAAATGAACAGAAATGTCATCAAATGTTCATTTCATGAAATTTTGATGTTTTTTTTCCCAGTTTAGTCACAAATTAGAGCGGAGGCTGGGCCTGTTTAGTCCAACCCGAGACTGTCGTACTGTTGAATGAACGGTAGCAGGTGGATGAGCTTTGTGTTTTCATTGCTTTATGCTGCCGTGTATCTACAATCATTTAAAAGAAAAAAGTCTTGTTAAAATGCATGGCCAACCCCCCCCCAAAACATTAATTCTGCCTCTTGTGCGCTATCTTGTTCTCTTCATCCTCCTTTGTGTCAGCAGAATGTAAACATTCCGCGGGAGGCCAAATCCCTTCCACCACAAGCAGATTTGGGCTCACACTCCACTTAAGGTTCGGATTGTTCATGCCGCAACATGCTATTGACTCTTTTGACGCTGTCCCGTAAGCCCCCCCGGGCTTAATTGTGCCATTGTCAACGCCAGATTGCAGCAATGTTGACCGCCCTTTGTATGCAAAGTTGTTGGTGATTTTTTATTTTTTTTTCCAGTGTCTTTTCATTTTTCGTTCACTGCATCCGTAGACCCCCGAGGACAAGAGAGGGGCCTCTCGGAGAGGAACCTCAAGCAGTCAAGAAATGAGAGACATGTTCCAAACTAGGCCACATAAATATTTAATCTAATTTCACAGTGCTCTTTCTTAATTTGGGGAGCTCTCGCACACGTGATATTGGGTTACACGTTTAGCCTCAGCATGCTCCCAGAATAAAATCCCTTCCAGATTCCACAAGCTTTTTTTTTTTTTTCTCCTTAGCTCCGAATAAGTTTAAGCCAAACTTTTATTTGACACCCTTACTTATCCGCTTGGAAATGCACCATTGACGCTCCACAAAAGGAAGAACGCTTTGTACTTGTGACGTGTTCGTACCTCTGGTCGCACCCTCCCACATTAATGGCTCAGAAATACTCCACATTGTCGGACGCGCATTGTCTGCAGGCGATAATACGGGTTTGTTTTTCTTATTGCCGTTATCTGTTTCGCACCACTTGGTCACGACCTGATATGATGCCACGCGATCTGATACCATGCATTACACAATGAAACGCAGCAGTGTAAACTCGGATAGAAACTGATACCACCGGATACGTTACAGCCTGCAACATGGTAGAATCTAATGGGATGCGCGATGTGATATAACGGATGAAACTAGCTGTGGTGTGCATCTGATAGCGAGCCTTTTTACTGGATATTCAGTTTTGTGGCTCGAAAACCAGGGACATCCGGTGTATAATTCCGACAGCATTGCACGTAACCCCCCCCCCGCAATAAACAAATAAATGAAATTAGTTTCTGTCTTATGTTTCTGAGGCTTATACAAGAAACGCGGTCGTAAATTTTTGCATGTGTTACAATTTCTTTCATAATCCATTTTACTGTGACATTCAACCCCCCATATGGCCCAAATTTGCTCTCATGTTATTGTTGAAAGGGAAACTGCACACCCCAAAACCCTATCACCACCCCCCCCCCCCCAAATTCAGCCC
>NW_017805531.1:560667-562606 GCF_001891065.2 Hippocampus comes | reverse complement strand
CCCCACCCCATCCCAATCCGCATGATTGCCAACCCCAAAATCCCAGAGCTATTTCCCTCCCTTTTTTATTTCTCTCTCTCTCTCTCTTTCTGCTGAGGAATTTTGAACAAATTACCTCCATATGTGCTTCAAGGAGCCCCATGGGAAGAGGGCCAAAAAGAATATACTGCTGACTGAACACAAACATTGACTTCATCAAACATGGAGCTCTGATGCTCTCCATATGATCACCCGGCACGGCGGGTCGCTCGCGGGCGGCAGCGTGGCAACATTTTTGTCAGTCTGCCTCGTTATCGTCCCGTGGCACGTGTTTTTGAGGACAAGGCTGGAGTGAAATGGTGTTCAGCGCTTTGCTACTGTCGTTCAAATAACACAGAGGCGTGTCAGGAATGTTTTGGGCCTTGGAGTTTTTTTTTGGAAGATTGGATGAATGGAGTCCTCGTAAACTTGAGTCGCTGAGCCAATAGCGGTCAAGCGTCTGGGCACTACGGAAAGCCGTTTGAGCGTTTCATTAATACAATCGCGACTTGCCTTCTCTTAAGCTTTTTCGCCCTCACTCGGCACACAAGTCGAGCAACTGTGTGTCACAACTCACATTTTCTTTTTGCACTGCAAGTGTCCCTTTTGGCCTACAGGTATGACCTTGAGATGCAGATCAAGGATATTGTCAAGCAGCGAACTCACATCACCAAACTTGGAAAACAGGTGAGCCGCGATCAACTGTGATGTCATTTTCAGTCAACGGCAAGTAACAAAATGGCCGCACCCTTGAGACAGATCAAACCGGTGACCAGTTCAGGGTGTATATCATATGATAGACTGTATGATCAATGACGCATGAAGGGACTAAAGGCGACCAAGCGCGGGTCTGTTATTTGAAGGCAAATATTGCCTTCATTGGATGGATGAGCGGGACAGGTGATGGATGGATGGATGGAAGTCATTAGCGTTGCCCCACTGCGTCGCAGCTCATTCTTGGTACACCCGCTCATGTGGCAGATTTAGAGTCCAACTTACAAACATTTGCCGAACAAACATTTTGGACATGTGACTATTTTGGTGTTCAAGAAGAAGAACAACAAGCAGTGTGAATATGTGACTGAGTCTTGTTGGGTTTTTTTTTTGTGTTGAGGCGGTGAGGGTGTTGATAAAGGCGCCCTCCAAAGGGCTCCGTCTGTTTTCGCGCGCTAAGCAAAGACAGAGCTGAGGGAGAAACTTGACACACGGCAGAAAAATAGACAAAAAAGGTAGAAAAAGTCTTGCGAGCTTTGAGTGATTTACTTTCCAATCTAAAATCTCCCCCCCACAGCTCCTCCCCATCCCCACCGGACCCCCATGTTGCCTTTGGACGACCGCCAGACGCCTTTGGATTGTTGTTCGACTCCTTTCTCGTGTCACTCGACAGGCGCTCACTGTGACCTTTTCCGGCGATGAATATACGACGCCGAAAGATCAACTAAGGAGGGAGCCGAGCGGAAAAAATCACCCAATCAGGCGAGGCAATATTTCAGCTCATCATTAATGTGTCCCCTCCGTCACGGGTGACCTCCGGCATCTTGGCATGTGTGCGTCATTGTGTGTGTGTGTGTGTGTGTGTGTGTGTGTGTGTGTGTGCGCGTGCGTGTTGTTAGGCTCTACTCCTATCTCTGATAGCGAGCCTTTTTACTGGATATTCAGTTTTGTGGCTCGAAAACCAGGGACATCCGGTGTATAATTCCGACAGCATTGCACGTAACCCCCCCCCCGCAATAAACAAATAAATGAAATTAGTTCTGTCTTATGTTTCTGAGCGCTTATACAAGAAACGCGGTCGTAAATTTTTGCATGTGTTACAATTTCTTTCATAATCCATTTTACTGTGACATTCAACCCCCCATATGGCCCAAATTTGCTCTCATGTTATTGTTGAAAGGGAAACTGCACACCCCAAAACCCTATC
>NW_017805531.1:533023-559358 GCF_001891065.2 Hippocampus comes | reverse complement strand
TTTTTTTTTGTGGTGTTGAGGCGGTGAGGGTGTTGATAAAGGCGCCCTCCAAAGGGCTCCGTCTGTTTTCGCGCGCTAAGCAAAGACAGAGCTGAGGGAGAAACTTGACACACGGCAGAAAAATAGACAAAAAAGGTAGAAAAAGTCTTGCGAGCTTTGAGTGATTTACTTTCCAATCTAAAATCTCCCCCCCACAGCTCCTCCCCATCCCCACCGGACCCCCATGTTGCCTTTGGACGACCGCCAGACGCCTTTGGATTGTTGTTCGACTCCTTTCTCGTGTCACTCGACAGGCGCTCACTGTGACCTTTTCCGGCGATGAATATACGACGCCGAAAGATCAACTAAGGAGGGAGCCGAGCGGAAAAAATCACCCAATCAGGCGAGGCAATATTTCAGCTCAATATTAATGTGTCCCCTCCGTCACGGGTGACCTCCGGCATCTTGGCATGTGTGCGTCATTGTGTGTGTGTGTGTGTGTGTGTGTGTGTGTGTGTGTGTGCGCGTGCGTGTTGTTAGGCTCTACTCCTATCTTGAAGGCTCCAAGCTGTGCTCCAGCTTCCAGGCTGTCAGTGGTTTGTGTCTCCTCACCATCTCTATCTCAAACGACATGACACACTCAGTAAAAGTGAGGGGGAGACAACCTCAAATATTTGGCAAAGGGAAAGCCTTAAGTTATGCAAAGCAGGGGGGTGGGGGGGGTCTATTGTGTTGCATCTGGATCCATTAGTCAGCTGTTGGAAAGGTCCCACGTCGACGTGTGTGTAAAAGAAAAGCATGCACAATTCAAAACAATGAGGTGCAAAGCTATTTGGCAACGACGGCAACGCTGTCTGTTGACTCACACGAATCACGAGGCTTGAATCACAAAACGGACAAAAAACAAAACCGGACAAAAAAAAGTTTCTTGTGACCTTTGCTTGAAAGACATTTTATGATTGGAATTTTTTTTTTTACTTCAAGAAAACAAATGAAGGCGTCACAAACTTGCGCAAGAAACGCTTTCATTGGAGAGCAACTTTCTCGGAACAAGAGTAGATCTGATACACGAGTTGTGCAGTCCAACCATTAAAGTATCCGGACGAGTATTGGATCACACGTACAGCGGCGTGCGCGTTGATAACTTTGCAGTTATTGTATAACAGTCCTTCTGGGAAGAGGTTCTTCTCTAAAGCGTTTGCCGTTTGTCCGTGGGAACTTTTATCTCTTTATCCAGATGAACGTTTGTGGTGTCAAAGGTTACCACTGTTGAATTTGAGCGAGGGGCCTGCCTCGCTCGCAATCTCCAAAGGCATCTGATGAAAACTGAAGAAATTCATTTCAGCGTGTCCGTGCCGCAGATAGATATGGAACAGAAGGGTTCAAGGCACAGAATTGTCCATAAATATCTGGATCTTCACCAAACTTTACAGTTGTCACGCTGTCGGCAGGCTGATCATTTGTTCTGCCATTTTTAACAAACCCTAGAAAAGTGTTTACACGCGCCGATAATCGGGCTGATTTACAACATTTCCTCGCTTCCGATCAAATTATCGGATGTCAGTACAGTAGATACATTTCACGATATGCAGCTCTCACTCCAGCTGACATGTTTGAACTTTCACTGATTTGGCCGTTCTCGAGTGTCGGAATACGTTTGAATCAAAACGTGACGCAACGTAAATGACACCGTACCAGAAAAGATGACATCTTAATATGGTTATAGAAAGCAAAGGGAATGACAAAAAGGTTTGAAAATGTATGCGTTGTTGTTTTCTTTCTTTCTTTCTTTCTTCAACAGTGCTCAAATAGATGCCACAGTGATCGATGATTGGCCGTTCTTCCGGGCACTGGAAGGAAAGTGCTGTTAAACGTCTCAACAATCAGGTTCCCTGGGGTTATTTTTTTTTTCAGGAATGTTAATGGGCTTAGAACCGAGTGGCCCCGTGGCCTCTGGCTCACGCTCCTTTGGGCTTTTCCTATCAAGCGTTCCATCAAGCGCTGCACCAACGCTGCGGTGCCGCCGTCGTCATCTGTTTTAGCAAGCCGGTCATTGCAACAGGAAGCTTTTGATTAGTACGCTGCCAAGCACACTTTGATGGATTCTATTCTGTTTGCCGTCACTGAAAGAAAATGAAGGACTTTGCATTTTCGGACACGGTTACGAGAGGACTTGGTCCGGGATCTTTGCTTCGTGTCAAGTCGACATTATACAGTCAGGGAAAGTGTTTGGACTTCTCTCCGTACATAAGACAGCGATTAGTTTCTCACGAAGTTCAGCTCTCATTAGGTTCCTAAATGGAAACAGATGCAAAGAACAACATCAATCCCTTTAATAGAACCTTATAGAAATCTTTTAATTTTTCTCTCGAATGCAGATTGCTTTTCCAGACTGCTTGCTCTCAAACATTCTTCCTAAGAAACAAATGGTGCGCAGCGGACACTCTCTGACATCTGACCAATTTGTGCACGTTTATCCTTCTTTTGGGGGCTTGGATGAAATTGGGGAATTGGGGAGGAGAGTGTCATCGTGCAGTCAAATGGCAGTATTTCTCTCCGGTGGACTTCTGTAGACCGTCTTAAGCCAGTTTTCCCCCTTGAATACAAATATATGCACACTCATATGAGTAAAGCATTCAATGGATGGAGGGATGGGTTTGGGTGGGTGTTTGGATGGATGGAGGGATGTATGAATGATGGGTTTGGGTGGGTGTTTGGATGGATGGAGGGATGTATGAATGATGGGTTTGGTGGGTGGATGGATGGATGGATGGATGGATGGATGGATGGATGAATGGATGGGTTTGTTGGTTAGATGGATGGTTGGATGGGTTTGGTGGGTGGATGGATGATTGGTTGGTTTGGATGGATGCATGGATGGATGGATGGATGGATGAGTTTGGATGTATAGATAGATGGAAGGATGGATAAATGGATGGATAGGTTTGGTGGGTGGATGGATAGATGGATGCAATGTATTTTTGTCTGGATCATGTTTGTATCATCTATGCATGCATGTATATCTTTCCATTATTCAATCTTTCTCTCCGTCTGTCTCTCCATCTGTGAACATTAACTGTGAATCAATGTTGAGAGTTTAAAATCATTTTGTTGAGGATTTATGATCATTGTTGACCTTGTACATATTGAAATAGCATTTTTTGCGAGGGCACCCTTATGGTCACTTATTGTCATCGCGGTCCAGCATGTTTGATTTAATTTGTGCGGGACGTTGCGCGCCTCTGTCTGCGCCATTTGCACGTCAGGGACTTTGCCACCTGGAATCGGGCAGAACAGCTGCCCAAATAAGCGTCGACCTTCTTTATGATTGCCCCTAAATCACTTGTAACTGCACAGACAGATGCAGTTAAATATTATATGTTCATAATGAAGGCCTTTCAACAACCTGCACATTTTTTTCAACCCATTTGAAATGTTTGCTCAGGTTTATGATTTCCCTCAAACTGGAAGTTAGGGACAGCGAGTCATTAAAGCCATAATTCTCCCTGTGTGCCACATTTTTTATGGTTACTCGCTTTCTCATGTAAGACTGACCTCAGAGTCGCTGCCTTCCTCTCTGGTAAATTTATGTGTCTACCTCTCCCCTCTCTCTCCTCCATTCCAATCAAATTACAGCATTGTGTCAGGTAGAACAAATTTGGTCTCTGATTATATCAGTTAAGTATAGTGTTCCAAAAGAGGTGGAACTAATAGTTCAGTACCTCCCGTAAACTGACATGACGTGATTGTGGAGGCGATGACTCATTGTGTTGACCCAGGCTCAGTTTTCAGGGTTGCTCGGAGTTGGACTGCCACGACGGTGCAACCTAATCTGCGCTGGACCACATGAGTCGAATCCCAGAGGTGGAAAAATTAGGTCTGACCGCTCAACCCTAAGAGCATCATCTAACACCTGCGAACATAAATGGATGATGACTGCTGCCCCCTAAAGGCCCTTTTCTCCCCTCATCCGGTTGGCAGGCCATCCTTTCGATGGGGATCACGTCAGTTGTAAATTACGAGCAAAGGTCATCAAGTGGCAGCCTCCGCAGATGTCCACTTCCACAGACGCTCCGCCGTGTCCTGTAAAGATGTTGCCGTCAGCTCATGCGCGTGGAATACTAATGCCTCCATGTTATTTGCATCAGAAGAAATGTATTTTACCTTGAGTGAATCACTGTTACTCCTGGACAGTAGTCAGTCAAGAAACACTCTTCTAATTCGACTGACAACCAGAAGAAGAATCACATTGTTCGTTATAATTACGTTTTACCGTGGCAAGTAAAAGCTACATTTTTCCGTCGTACTTTAATAATTCTATATTGTCTTGAGCATTTTGACTGTCGCCATTGACTGTAGTTTTATATCGCGGTTTGTATTCTGCTCACCTGCAATAATATAACTTCCCACTGGTGGCCACAGAACAGTAAATGTGACTGTGGCGTTTTACGACTCTCGAAGTTATAGTTTCCTTCGGAGGGCCGTTACAAGCGCCAATCCAAACAAATGGCTGCCTCATATTACAAATACACAACAATTTGGTCAAAAACTAATTTTGAAATCATGGGGCAGCAAAAGCTTTTTTTTTTGTCTTTCGGTGAATACTTGCCCGTGTAGTTTAATAGCGAGGAGACAAAGACTAGCGGTACATTTCTTGTAGCAGTTTATTATTGTACGTTTGAGTTGGGAAAAAGTAATGTTTGTCTCCCTCTGCTGGCGAATGCGTTGTATCATTTTTATGCTTTGCCATTGCAAACTATAACTGGAGGAGGCTCACAAATTAATCATAATAATAATTGAATGTAAAATATGGAACAATGTTTATTTTAACAACAGAATAGCAGATGCAGATTTTTAAATTAGTTTTTTAATGATTCGCTGAATTACAATTTATTGTTTCAACCAATAATTTCTTGAACAGAAATTTTATTGTACATTATACTATTTTTTTATTTTTATCAACAACTCTTGATAATCCAACTGCTCAGTCAACCAGATTAAAGAACAGAACAGGTACGATGTGGCCTGCGGGCCATACATTGCCCATCCCTGGGCTAACATCTCAAACAGCTAAATACACTTCATTTTGTGTAATTAACACACACACACTCACACACACACACACAGTGTCAATAGATGATGTGTCCTGACCGCATGTCATACTATTGGCAATTGCAGCAGGTGTGTGGTCACATGATCGCTCCCATACACGAGCGGCACGGCGTCATGAAGCTTCTGAATGTGACCTGCGGAATGAAACTCCCGCCATTGTTTGGCTAACACACAAAGAACATTCCCACCCCCTGCGTAAACCAGCAACCTCTGTGGCGTCAACGCATGGAGACAGTGTCGCTATAGTTTTCCTTTACTGCTCTTTTCATGCTGACTGTGAGAATTCGTGAGCCTAACATGTATGCGCATGTAGGATGTGGTAGGATGTTGCTGAGGAGCTAACTGCTACACTGGTAGCTAAAACATTCACAAATCCATCTTTTATCAATAGCTGGAGGTGAAAAAGACTGTTCAGCAGTGCGACATGACAGAGGAGGCTTTTGTAAATGTTTCATTTCCAGTTTTGAAGGAACTGGAAAATAAGGTTGGCCGTAAAATACCTGAAAGTCTTCTGCTTTGGATGAGGAACGCCGCAGACTCGGAAGATGGTGAGATAGAGGACCAAAACTACCTTTTCGGAGATTCTTTTGCCAACAAATTGAGCAACCTTAAAAAAGAGATGGTAAGGAGGATTTTCTTTATCTTCATATGATGAAATTGAAGTTCATTCAGTTAAGCAAACTAGCTGTTGGGTCAATTCTCAATTGTAATTTGGCTACCTTATGTAGCATCGTTATTTTGTCAGTTACATCACCGCTGAAGGATCGCAATTGTCATAAACCGTTTCAGGTTTTTAGAACACAGTTCTAAAAAAAAAAACTCAGTAAGTTAAAGAGCACAAACACGTTCCCTTTTGAACGTCACTACTATAATTTTACTGCAGTCTTTACTGTCCATTCAGAGGTGGATGCGCTCCGCGGACGTGAGGATTCTACGCCAGCTGGTCGCCGTGCACGAGGGTATAGAGTCCATGCATTGGCTCATGACGGAGCGGAGCACCTCGGCCAGTCGTGACAGCAGCCTGGCAGGAAGTATCAGCAGCCTGGTGGCAGTAGAGGAGCATGCACACTCGCTATCTCCATGCAGGTGCAGTGTTTGGAGACATTTATTCATACAAATATTATGTTTTTATTTCAATGAATTTCAATGGGGGGAAAATTGATTTGAGATACTGGAACACGTTATTTGGAACACGTCAGTGAACCACATGACCTCGTACGTATAACTGCTTCAACTGTGCTTTGGTTTTTGGCGCTCATGCCTCACTGAAGATTATGCGCTCCTAATTCTCTAACAGGGACATTCCAAGGTCAACGTATCCCAAAGATTTGCCTGATAGCTTTAGTCAAGTACCATCAGATCCATCGCACACTGACAGTGACCACTCACATCTACGGAGCTGTGCTGAAAATCCAAGGCAAGAGTCCAGCCCATCCACAGACTGTTTAGCTCAGACCGACTTCCAAGTGTCCCAACTCCAGGATTCAGAAGCTCGGCCTTCACAGGACCTGAAGGAGGATGCCAACCCAGTTAAAGAAGTTCATCTCGGCTGTAACAGCTTTGACCTTATTGAAGGGTCACAAGAGACAAAGCAACAAACTCACTACAGCATAGCAGAGGAGGAGGAGAAGATGATGGCGGTTTTGTTTGGGTATGATGCTCAGTGGTGCTGGATAGAGTCACAGGATGATGTGACATTTTTATGATCTGTCAAATACATACCTCTGTAATGTGAGCCTATTTTTGGGTCCGATAAAAAAAATGCAACCTGTATTGTCGTGAATAAATTAATATACAGTTCTGTAAATGCGAAAAAAAAGAGATTGGTTGACTTCTCCTGTCTCATGTAAATCCATTTCAATTTCAAGCGGCGACTCTCATATCCTTCTGAACTGCGTGGCTAGAAAACAGAGACCGATTCAGCCCTCACTGCTCATATTCAAATGATCAACATCCACAACTCACACGTGCAATCATGACTTTAATATTGCTTTGTCAATAAATAATTCCAAAATTGTATAGAGCAATGAATTTTTTGGATAAGACCATTTTGTCCCGCTGAGGTGTGACGTAAAGCGATGCTAATGACGTCACGTATTTAGAGAGGAACCAGGAAGTGGAGCACACAGTCAAGAGCGTCGGTCAATAGACCGCTTTGACATTGAGGTTGGTCGAAGGGACAATGTAATGGTTCGGACAGTCGCGACGAGAAAATGGCACTTTATTTTGTCCTTTTCTTGGCCCTCGCAAAGGCGACATTTGGAAACGGTAAGCACGAAATCATTTGGTGGGGGCCGACGGCACTTTAGCCAGTTGGCTAAGCTCCACGGCACAAGTGCACAATCAAAGCAGAGCGCTGACTGTGTTAATTTTAAAATTTTGACTTTTTAAGATTTGGGATGCTAAATATCTATTTGCATATGTATCTTACCTCCGTGTTTAAAAAGTTGAATCACATTGTTACATGATAATGGCTAGTAGACGATGTGAATGAAATCTTAAAGGTCGTTTACAAACTCAACATTTGTCACATAATGAAATTTTATGTACGTATTACCTTGAGTCTTGTCTACTGAATACCTTGTATGTAAAAAAAAAATTCCCCCCCCACATGCAAACACATCACAGATGTGGGGGAGGTGACATTCGTGTCAGAACTCTCGTCCAAGCCAGCTCAAAAGTTGTCCAAGTATGATTGGTATGGCAACGCCAGGTTGCAAAAGTTTCATATACCAGATGACACTGCCATCGCCAGCTGGGTCTTCACTGTAGTCAAGGGCCACAGCTTTCACTGCAGAGAGCGGAATGTCTCCATGTAAGACTCTTATTTATTCTCTCGACTTCTCGCATTGCCTGCTGCATCCAAGTATCATTCTCTCATGTTTTTTTTTTTTTTTCTTTGTAGCCATATACGACACGGTGCTCCTCCGGTAATAAACCCAACCGACACAGCTTTTCCAAACATGACACTGTGGAACCCTCCTTACTCCCTGCTACTCCCAGTGACCTCGCTCAGCTCAGCAACATTGAACGTCTCTTATCCTGCACCCGGGGAATGGTTTGTTGCCACCCACTTGCCTGAAAACGATGGCCGCATTGAGCAGAAGGTCTGCACACATATTACTTTGTCTTGTACACTTGTCATAACTTTTTTTTTATTTTTTATGTGCAACTCTTCATCATGATGAAAGGTATTTCTAGTGTTTTGTTTACGATAGTGAGCTATGTGAGAGGATTTATTTTTGTCTATTTTTGTAAGCCCGACCTGTTCCACCAGAGCAAGTAGTTGATAGACTGGCTGGTCGGCATTAACGTCAATTAAAACACGTGCCCGTCCTCTCTCAGTCCGAAAGCAAAGTAAGCTGATATATATTGCAACATCTCCTCACTTTTTCTGTATCTTATTATTTTTCAGGGTTTCCCATCGTGTTCCTACTTTTTCCAGCCTCAGCTGTCCATCAGGAGAGCAATCGACACACCCATTATACAGTCGGGAATCAAGCTCAAAAATCAGACGGCCGCCCCGAACAAACCCGCACGCCTTAAGTATGAAGTCAGCGTGTGATGAAGTGTGTGGTCATCTAACTCGAGTTTATGTGCCGTGTTTTTGTTTGCTTAGGTTGTATGTTCCACAGTTTTCCTCGTCTCTTTCCGTCTCCGTGGATGGCTGTTCGACAGCAGAAGCCGCGGGAAGTGCAAACTGTTCTCTGGCCCTCAGCCTGGGCTCAAACTCTCTGCTCCGCAATCCCGCAAGAGTTAACTGCTATGGGCTCAGGTGTTCCGCTTCTCTTGCCAACCCGCCTTGGGACACCTGGTTACGCGTTGTCGTGGAGAGCATTCGGGACAACCAAACAGTGTTTTTCAACATTGAATCAAACTACTCAGGTAATATACGCAAATGCCGCGTACGCCCGAGTGTGATTTACACTTGTGAACTTTGATGCGACTCGTGTTTCTACTACTGGGTGTGTCGGCAGGAGGGTGAGAGTTGTGTAAGCTAGCATAAACAACAAATTTCTCTCGACTTGATATGTAGCTTTTGAGCGCAAGTAAAAATGGGAAGGTTATTTCTTTTGTCTTTTAAGTCAACTGCCACATGAGAGTGTGTCTAGCTCCATCCATTGGGTACCAAAAAAAAAGTCTTATGATGGGATTGGATCATTTATTTTTGGTGTCCTTTTGACACAAAATGGAAACTTCAAAAAACGACGACTGAGTGAACAAAACCAAAATGTACAATTGATTTCTCGCTGTGTTTCAGTGGCGTGCAAGCCGAAAAGCGTTGGTCTTTCGGCCGATGATGGCGCCGGTCTCCGCGGCAACAACAACTCCTCCTCATCAGCGAGCAACAGCTCCGCTGTGGCGATAGAGGGCGTCGCCTTCGGCGATCAGTCACGGTTGCTGAATTTGTTGCCTTCTGCATGCGTATGGAGCATCCCGGTCCTGTATGACGAGACCGACGTTCTCTCGCTCCGATTCGCTCCAGTCACCGGACCCAATGTCAGCGTCAGAGCGAGCCACCCCACGCTCCTCACATACCCTCTACCCGCGCAGGTTACCGGCGGGACACTCAACCTGCAGCTCACACTCAACACCGTAAGTGTTCGGAAATTGCATCGTCCTGTTTGCGCATGAGGGGAAGTCTTGGCTTTGCTTTGCTTTGTAGACTTATATTACTCCAGGGAACAGCAGCACTGTGGTGGCTTGCTTCACTCCCCTAGCGCCAATCCTCCAAGTCAGCAACTCCCTACAATGCCACACAGGTACCACCCATACACACACACACACCCACACACACACGCACACGCACACGCACACACACACACACACACACACACACACACACACACAGAAAGTGAGAGAGAGAGAGAGAGAGAGAGAGAGAGAGAGAGAGAAATGAAGGAATAAAAGAAAGTAATAAATGCTACGTATCGTTTGGTTACCGGTAGTATGATTTCAGTGAGGGTAACCTCCACGTTCCACTATATACTCCTGTCTGCAATTGTCCACCCTGTCCATTTACGCGGCATTGGTAAATATCCGGTTTAAGCATCAGATTTTTAATCCACATCTGGAGGAGACAAATCCAAAGTTACAGGCTCCCTCTAAACAGGCTCGTGCCGAAGGCGTCCAGGTGATGGAAACAACTTGCCATTTGAGTTTGAGTTGACCTGAAGACCCTTCTGTATGCTTCTACAGATTTGTTTGAAGGGTATGGCGTGAATGTGAGCACCAGTTTTCCCAAAGCTCTCATCCGGCTGCCTTTTCCTCTGTCGGCAACGTGGTACCTCACCCTGCAACTCAAGTGCGACGGGTAAATAGCACTTGCGTTTCTTGATAGACGGGGACATAACACGAACGCGCTTTGGAAAATAAGTCGGACATTTTGAAGTTGTGGCGCAGTTTTTGTCAAACCTTAAAAATGAATGGGATGACAGTAACATATGTGGGAAATCATAATGTGCCAAGACTTGAACCTTTGTTGCTGGTCTTGCTTGAGTTTTTTTTTTTTTTTTTTTAAATATGTTGCAGCTCATTTTTTTAAAAAATTACATTTGTTTTGTGTCGCTGCAACAGTGGGTGCGGCAATGTGTCGACCGTGTACGTGGACCCAAAAGTTTTCGTCAACGCCTGCATCGAGGACTGTGGCTCATTTGGCGAATGCAGACTGCTCAGGTCCTCCACCTACCTGTACAGCTCCTGTGTGTGCAAGTCTGGTACGACGGAAACAAAAGGCATTCCTCTCACTTCAACTCTTCACTTTCCAAACTGCAAAGCAGTTTCATGACACGTGTCAATTTGAAAAATACATGGGAAGAGCTCCTAGAAAAATTCTACAGATTAAATCGCAATATTTGAGGAAATCACCACGATTTGGTTACTTTTCAAAATCATTCAGCCTTCCTTTGTTCGTGCGTTTAGGTTGGAGGGGTTGGAGCTGCACCGACCACTCAACAGCTCTGTCGTCGACCCACCAAGTCGTAGCCGCTCTGCTGCTCACCCTCAGCAACCTCAGCTTCCTGCCGGTAATCTCGTTGGCCATCAGGCGCTTCTACTTCACGGAGGCGTCCGTTTACCTCTTCACCATGTTCTTTTCTACGGTAACGCTCAAACGCACGGTCGTCGATGATAAAGTTGGGCCGCAATTTTGACAATTTCATTTTTACGTTCGACAGTTCTACCACGCCTGTGACCAGCCCGGCATAGCCGCGTTGTGCATCATGAGCTACGACACCCTCCAGTACTGTGACTTCCTGGGGTCCGTCTGTTCCATATGGGTCACTGTTTTGTGCATGGCCCGCATCGGGAAAACAGTGAAATATGTAAGCCGACGAACCTTCCGCCGTTGCGTCGCGGCTTCGTGTTTTCCTCGGCTATTTAGACGTGGCTTGCGCTTCTCTGTTTGTGTGTACGTAGACTCTGTTTCTTCTTGGGACTCTGCTGATCGCGATGTCACTGCAGCTGGACCGCAGAGGTCTGTGGAACCTGCTGGGCCCCATCCTGTCCGCCATAATCATCATGGCCGCCGTTTGGGTAAGGGGCGCACGACAGCCGGTCTCGGCTTTCGTGTAGGGCAGAAATTGAAAGACGAGTGATACAGTTGTACCTTGAGAGATGAAATGAAGTCTGTACTTGACCTGGCTTGTAAGTCAAGACACTCCTAAATTGTCTCTCCGCCTTAAAATGAACGCAAATGCATTTCATCCATTCCAGCTCAACTCCCTTCCGAAAAAAATTGTATTGTCTTCACTTAGCCCGTGTGTCAATGATGTTTCCAGTTTTATACTAGCAGAGGGTATCGAGCTCCGAACGTCACGTGACTGATGCCCGCACGCGTTTGTTTACGCAGCCATGCTCGCACGATGGTAGTAGCGGCGGGCAAAGGATTTAAAAGAGAGCAGTGATAACATGAGCAGTGAATTAACATCTGAGGAAAATATCAACAATGAGAAACACGTGCAGGATAATTCAGGTTGAATATTACAGATCCCCATCAAGTGCCAGGAGTGCTTTTTGCAACTGTCACAACAGCAGATAGGGAGAACGAGAATGGTGAGTCTTCGCAATCGTACAAAGCCTTGGAAGTTTCCGAGTTTAGGTGATGGTCCATGTGTACTCGCATGGCTTCATCTTTTGAGTCAAGCAGATGCTACTGGCAGGCAGGAGGGGAGCAGCCGGGTACCCCCCGGCCCACGCCACGCTGGCTGCTACCCGAGCGGCGAGGCTCCGGTGTTGTGTGTCGAGAGACCATTGCTTTTAAATGTTGCCTCCACATTTTATGATTTGGTAAGAATGACCCATATCATCCCCAAATGCCTCGATTGTTTTCGTCAGTGTCAATTGGACCGAATCAGCCAGCCAATGCGGTCCTTTTTATGTGTTGACAGGTGTACCGAGGAGTTACGCGTCGCCAATGTTACCCGCCGTCCTGGCGGCGATGGGTCTTCTACCTCATCCCCGGAATACTCTGTGCTCTCATCGGGGTGAGCTTGTACATATTTGCTGAGACGGAGGACAACTACTTCTACACGCATTCCATTTGGCACATCCTTGTGGCCTCCTGT
Organism: Hippocampus comes; assembly: GCF_001891065.2. Lineage (NCBI taxonomy): Eukaryota > Metazoa > Chordata > Actinopteri > Syngnathiformes > Syngnathidae > Hippocampus > Hippocampus comes. The sequence goes on along the minus strand of NW_017805531.1, from coordinate 546,702 downwards.
GTGCTGTTCCTGCTCCCGCCCCGTGACAGGAGCCTGGCTGATGGCAACTGGACGGCGGGATGGCGGCCGGATTGGACGTGGCGCTGGACTCCTCGCATTTGTGGGTATACGCTGTGCCAGAGTAGCAAAGATGACACAACGTCACAACATCATGTGACGCTGACACGGTGATTCTGTCAAACTGCTGTAACACTCACACAAGATGCACTTTAAAAATGGAGCATCTGCTTCTACAATGTTTTCTTCATTAGCATCAACCTGCTGCGTTTTTCTTTTCTTAAATCACCTTTAAACACTGTCCTTATAAAAGGTAATTTTGCAGACCTCTTAAAATGACATGTTCATTCCATTACCTCCTGATCCAGCTTAGCGTGAAGACATATAAATTCAGGTAGCCCGGCCAGAGGTTTGTACATATTGATTGTGTCGCTCTTTTATGAACTGTATTTGGTAGTCGATATAATATATGCTCCAAATATTTATAAATTCTATCATTTTAATAAGTGAAATTCCTGCTCAGTGATGGTGTGAATGCAAATATCTCTCTGTGTGCACGGTCCAACTGGCAACCAGTCCGAGCGTTGTCTGCCTTTAGCAAGTTGTCTGCTGGGACAGGCTCCCTGCAACTCTGAACAGTCATTCGCTTTTAGGATTTATGGGCATTTTGTTGACCTTCTACTCAAAGGAAAACTTGAATGTAAATGCGTGTGCTCTACAGTTGTGCTCATAAGTTTACGAACACTTGGGGTATGTAAAGGAGAACAACTGTACATGTGCCTCCCCATTTTTCCAAGTGTCGTGTGTTTTTGTTTCATACCTCCGTTGTTTTATATAAATTATATGCACTCCTTATTTTGGGTTTTTTCACCGCACTGATTTTTTTGCTCTTCAGATGTTCAAACCAATCATTTGTTCCTTATGATCATCATAGGCTGCCTTTTGTCCATGTTTATGGGAGAGAATGGCATGTAATGGTCAGTGAACCTCTACCTCCCTGAACACAATTACTTTTTGTATATGTGTGATTTACAAAGCAGCAAACATAAATCTGTAGTCAACAGCATTGTGCGTTTTGTGGGATTGTTTTGTTCACTCAGATTTAAAAAAAAAAAAGTGCCGGGGGTCTTTAATTCATTCAGATGTTTGTTTCTCCTCTTGTTCAACACACATTCATATGCGACGATGATGAAATGAGAAGTGGAGAGAAGCAGATTATCCTAATCCTCAGAAACGTGGAAAGCGTTAAAACACGTTCGTTGTGTGGATCCACGTGCAATCGCTCGAGTCCATTTATAAAATTGATACACACTCGTCTGGTCCTGTAAAGCTGACTAAGTGCTTAGTACTGTATCGCTGATGGAACGGTTTATTGTTTGGTTGTCTGGTTAAAATGGCAAAGAACAGGAACGTTACATTTGTCCTACAGTAAAATGGCAGGTAAAGGTACTTAAAACTCTATTGTCAAGAAAATGCATATAAACCTTCGGCGGCCTCGAAACTTGTCCGCAGTCAATATGAAGCTCGGAGCTCCCCGGAACAAAAAAAAAATACGGAAGCACGTGCACAATGCTCCAGAAGGACTGCAATACCCCACGATAAGACTTACATGAATGCAGCCGAGAAAGTGGCGTGACTACTGGTAAGAGCCCGCTCCTTTGGACGCAGTTTTGCTTGATTTAGGAGTTTGCTGTGGTCATCCATTTTCACACAAAAGAGGTGGTGTCTGTTAAAGACCACTGCGCTATTAAAGGGGTAACGAGATAAATTCCAAATTTTCTGTCCGTTTAAACTTGACCGATGGCAGTCAGTAGAGGGAGTCGGTGAGCCTGAAACGCAAAGTTCCCACGCGACCCTTAACAGTACAGTATTTGTATAGTCTTTCGTCCTTTCGTCGTCTTTTCAAGAAAGTGTTGGGTAGAAATACCCAGGATGCCCCCCCCCCCTTTAAAGTAATTCACGTTGCTATTCACGTATGCCTGGTAGAAACTGGTGGATTTCTCATAAATATTTGGTAAGTAGTTAAGCTTTGTTCTGTTTGAATCGCTGTGCTCCTTAATTTGAATTTGAAGAATTGCCGCGTGATTAGTGTACAACGTACACAGTGCACGGTGAATTTGGATTGACTTTCTTCATGTTCCACGAAGCTACCGAGACCCGAAAACCTCCCTTGTAGATGCCCGCACCATTTTGATATTTCTTAATTAAAAGATTGTGTGCGTGAGCGAGACTGAATTAGTGTACGTCATATTATTGGACGACGCAGAGACCGCGCGGCAAGCTCCCGAGTTTGTGAATCTTTGGGCCAATAATCGCAAATTTACCGTAATCACACAAAATGGGGCGCACAGCAAAACATTGAATGCAGATTTTTTTTTTTTTATTGGGATGCAAACATGCTCAAGCAAAGCAAATGAAGATTTAAAACAAGCATATATATATATATATATATATGAACCAAACTAATTACAGAATGCACATCTCTAGGATGAATCGTTTTACCTAAAAAGAATAAGATGATGATTGAAAAAAAGTAAAAACCAATAATGATTCCAGGATTAATATTCAGAAGAAAAACATTTCATGGCTCAGAGAACACACAACGAATATGATGGGGAATGCTGTAAAAGCACTGAAAGCTCTTTTATTAACTTGCTGGTGCTTTTGGTATTAAATTTGATTCATGTGGCGTGTGGATAGAAAGCTATGGTGCTCCACAAACAGGCTATATGTCTCTGTCATACATACTCTGGATATTGTGTTGTCATAGAGAGAATATCTATCTATCTATCTATCTATCTATCTATCTATCTATCTATCTATCTATCTATCTATTTCCCCAGTGTGGGACAAATAAAGGTTATCTATCTATCCCAAATAGATTGTCAACAGCATTGTGCTGTGACTGTCATTCAGTCACCAATGTTTGACTGAATGACTTCACTGCTTTTTATTCCAGCCGCCACACATCTACAGCTGTGCACTCATTACTTTAACACTTTCCTTATTCAACTACCGACGGCGCTTACATTATAAATGCGTGTGACGTGTTAAGTTGTGGAAGAAGATGAAAATATGTCGGTCCTAAAATAGTGGTGAGAAACTGTCATTTATCGATGATGGGTAGGGCGGTTAAAGTAACGATGGCAGAGAGACCAACTGACAATTTTAGATTTGCTGCGGCTAGAAATAATGACAGACTGACGATGATGGACGTCTGGCCCCGGCCGCTGGGGAATGACGAATGACGGACCAGCAACATTTACCGATGTGTCCACCTCTGCTGTGTTGTGCGACAAGATGGAGGACAAAATGTTACCATAGATAAGGACGGAAAATGAATTGCAGTCTCAGTTGCCAATGCCCCCCTCCAACGGAGCAATGAAGGAAACTGAAATCAGCATTCCAAGATGAGAACATTTACTATGTTGACCACATAGACACGAATGAGACCAAGGGTGACTTGTTTTTAGTGCTTTAACCTGGCATCAGACGGCCGCAGAGCTGGTACCTGCCTGCCCAGACCCTTTGGCGAGCCCGTCTTCCTGAGTAACAGCCTTGGCGGGGGAGGGGCTCGAGTGCCGTTGTCTCCTCATAAAGGGGAACACACTGACAAGGTGGAAGGTCAGAGAACGGATGAAGGTATTAAGGGCATGACTCGGTGTTCCTAAACAACCGTGCGAAGACGCATATTCACCTTTTTTTTGTCTCCTGTGGAATAATAGCTCTGGCCAGCATGTTCTTGTAAAGGTCAGATTTGAGATATCGGGGATAAGAGTCCTATGCAAGCACACACACACAGAGCCAACAAGGACACCCGGAAACATGAGCAAAAGTTGTTTTCTTAATTCAAAGTTTTAAAATGTAAACATTTCTGATTATACATATTATTTAAAACTCAGAGTGGTGTCCCTCAGGTTTAAACTCTGAGTCCATTGCTATTTATGTTGCAAAACAAGTTGTGTTAACTCCATTTCTGGCCGCTCTATGAATCAGTCAATGTATATTTACAGACTAGGAATCATTAAGAAATACATCGTTCTGTCAATAGTTTTTCATTTCATGTTTATATCTGCTAATATATTCAAGCCGACAGCCCAAACCTTCTTCATGAGGAAGTAGATGTGCATTTGCGCGTCATCCATGACAAAGCGATGAGGCCGTTGGATGCCCTCCAAAGTCGTCGCCATGGTTTTACTGTCAATGTTCACCCAGCGGGCAGCTCCGGGCGCCAAGAAGTTTCTGTTTCACATTCAGGAGCTCAATTGACACTAAAAGCACCAAAATATTGTTTTTGTGTGGGGGTGTTTGTGGGGCTGTGTTCTTACTTGTATATTTCTTCCACCTTCTCGATGATCTTGGAACTTTCTCCATGTCTAACGTCCTCACAGGCCTGCCAGAAACACAAATTCTCCGCTGGTGAGAGAGAGAAAACAATTGCTCTGTGTGATTGGAAGCAACAAACGATTCGACACTGGATGGAGTGAAAGTATCACACGAAACGACACCAAGTAGGGATTGCCACCATATTCTCTCACCACTAAATTCTTTCTCCAGGTAAGTCATGAATTGCCGTCTCCCCATAGTGTCAATGAGAAGTGCCATGAAGCTGAAGCTCCAACGTTCCACTCGGAGGCGTGTCGGGGTGGGCACGCTACTCGCAGAAACACGACATCCATTATATTCATTGGCAACATGAACGTGTTGAGCGTTCAGACTACGGTGAATGTGTGTGTGGTCTCACATGTCCGCATTCATGATCCAAAGTGCGGTGTCGTCGGAGATCCAGGGATTACTGGGAAGACAACCCTGCATAATGGGATCGTGGTTCTGGTACTGCTCACTGAATTTCAAAAAACTGCCCATCCACACACACACAGACACACACACACACGGTGTATTATTGTATTAGCGCTTCAGATCATAGGAGTTAATGGTCTCTAATTCCAACTTGCCCCAGGAAGCATCCATTAGTGGCTCTTCCAGCGAGAGCGCTAAGCCTTCCCTACGCGAACGTGTACTTGTGTACTTCGTGTACTGAAGGAGCAAAGTTCTGATCCTGAGATTTCACATCCATTTGAGCGTGCGTCTATTTGAACACGGCTCATTCGATGCGTCTACGTGTGTGTGTGTGTGTGTGTGTGTGTGTGTGTGTGTGTGCGCGCGCGCGCGCGCGCGCCTGGATATTAGTGCACTACGCACCTCTCCAGGCAGATGGAGGACTTGACACGGTTTCTTCCGAGAGCCCTTCGACACGTTTCCATCTGTAAACACACACACACACACACACACACACACACACACACACACACACACACACACACACACAAAGCACGTGAACAAATCTAGACTTTGTTGGACATGCTTAATAAAGTGTGGAAATGATGCGCGATGTTTACCTCTCTTTTGTAGTAATCGCTATTCTACATCTGTTCAAGACAAGACACAGGTAAAAGTATGAAGAACATCAATTAAGACTAAAAATGTAAAGTATCGTGTAATACCTAGTATTGTACTTCGTTTGTGCGTAGTCTACAATTATGTATTTATTTGTTTATTGGGAATGATTCGGACACTTACTTTGAAACAACAGCGGCAGCAAAATCAGGGGAAAATAAGATTGAGCATTACATTTGACAAGTACAAAACAGGATGTAGGACAATGATCTGTGACGCCTCCACTGACCAGTGTGACTCGTAAATTGCAGTTGCTTGGCCTTTCCAGACCCATGTCCAGCACATTATGCACCCCGGGCTGAAAGAAAACAATGAGTATCAGCACATTAATAGAGTGTGTGTTTGTCTGAGTGGGTGTGTGTGGGTGTGTGTGTCTGTGTGTGTGTGTGTGTGTGTGTGTGTGTGTGTGTGTGTGTGTGTGTGTGTGTGTGTGTGTGTGTGTGTGTGTGTGTGTTAGGACAAAAGGCATGCGAGTGAGCACTTAGCTCGCTCTGAGCTTTCCACGCCACTGGCTTGGACTTTTGATTCCCAAGTTACCCTTTCATTTTGCCCGTTCCCTCGTTCTTAATTCATAAAGGCAAGACGGGATGGAGTCCCTCCCCCAATGGCTTGTCCTCAGCTTCCCTCTTGCATTTTACAGGAACTCGCCATCACCCCTTCCCTTCACAACCCCCTCCTAATGCCTTCTTGCACTCCCCCCCCCTTTTCAATTCTATTAAGATCATGGAAGGAGAGGAGTATGACAACTGAAGAGCCATCATATATTGGATAACGTAATGTATATTGTCCCCCGCCCCGCCCACGCTCACACTCTGATTTTCCTCTGTGTTCCTCCACCAGCTGTCAGCTGAAGCTTTTACCAGATGGGTTGAATATTTCATGCGAGAGGCAGAATGGCTGGAAGCTGAACATTAGAGTGTCCTTTGACTTTGTATAAGGTAGGCAAGAGGTTCTAATTCCGCGTATATAGAACTGTAAAAACATGGTCAAATATTTGATGGGATTACTTATGTATTGCTTATGTAATACACTTGCGCATCCATTGAATTTCAATGTATGTTTTTTTTTCTTTGATCAAATTGACACTTGGTTTAGACCAAACACTGAATATAGGAATTCTTTAATCATGGATAGTTTTCATGATTTTGCGTGATCTGTTTAATGGAGGATGTTGGCCATTTTAGCATGGCCAGCATCTTAGGGAGATGGCAAAAAAAAAACCAAACAAACAAAAAAAAGTTTATGTAAGGATAAATAAATAACAGGTTAAAGCATAGTTGCGTGATCTGTTTAATGGAGGATGTTGGCCATTTTAGCATGGCCAGCATCTTAGGGAGATGGCAAAAAAACAAACAAACAAACAAAAAAAAGTTTATGTCAGGATAAATAACAGGTTAAAGCATAACATAGGATTTAATAGCATAACACGCTAACATAGTACAGTCGATCTGAGAGAGAACCTACCGGTGTTTTGTTGACGAGCCAGTAAGCCTGCTCCTGACACTCCAAAACAATACGGTCCGCCTTCCGCCTCTGTTTGGATGCCCTACACAACAAATACACTGTGAGGTTCTGGTCAGGCGTGCGTGTGTGCGCGCGCGTGTGTGTGTTATAGCATATCAATGTGTGTGTGTACCGGAGTTGCTCTCTGGCTTGCATCACCACAAAATCCCAGGTGTGATTGATCCTCTTGTGCAACACACTGTACCTCTCCTGAAAAGGCGGAGCCAATCGCCAAATATCTGACCGTCGTAATAAACACCACTCCTTGATATAGAGAACCCAACAAACCAAGTTGTATGTCTTACCTTTTCGTATTCCATCAACTCTCCTTGTTTTCTGATGTTCTTTTTAGCCAAGTAGATTGCTGATGGGGTCAAACGAAACAGGAGAAAACAATCATGGGTGACTGATGAATGTTGTTACGTCATCATTGCTTCATACTGTGTGATAAAATCTTGGGAAAAGAAAGCTGTAAAATCTGAAGCTGGGAGACGGCTACGTCCCATCCACAACGGCGCAAACGCCCCATGACGCTGAATTCTACTGGTCGGGCAAAATACCAAAAGAAAGAAAACCCCATCCATGTGCACTGCTGTCAATGCTGTTCATGATTTGCACCCTAGAAGTAAGCCTAGTAACATCTTGTTTCCGATATCCATGTGCACTGCTGTCAATGCTGTTCATGATTTGTTCATGAAAATGTCAGTCTTTACTCACCATAGTCCAGCTCAGAGGGAGGCCATCTAGTACTGGTCCAGAAGTAAGGAGTCTGAAAAAGACAACCTTTGCAAGTCAGTCCTCACTGGAGGTGAGATTCGTCCAAATGAATCCATGCCGATGGAGGGGATGAGGAATAAAACATACCTGGAAACGGTAGGGCGATTCATCAGGACGTAGCACAAGCAATCGGGGCTCCTTGAGAGGGTAAATATAGCCAAACCTCACCAGCATGCCTCCAAGATGCAGAGCCTCTGGAGGAGTCACAAACCCGTCACTTTAGGCACCAATCCCTCAGATGATTTGGATTATCGTATGTGCTCAATACAAGTACAGCATCTGAATAAACTTCTCAAGCATGAGCAGATTTTTTTGACACTGTGGAAAACATTGGGCTCGATTAACCTTCCATGCTTGTTTCAGGGATGTGGGAGGAAGACAGAGTACCCGTAGAAAACCCACTCAACCATAGAAATTGCAATTTCCATGCAGGAAGGTCGGAACCAAGTTTTTAACCTAGGACCTCAGGACTGGTACTGTGGACAATCTGCTCTCAACCCCTCTCCCTCTTAGACCGTTAAATTAAAGTTCCACTGTACATTATTTTTACTTTATTCTTACTACTACTACTACTACTAAAAATAACAATAACCTATGCAATGTCATTTAATCAGTCCCCGATGTATTTTTCCTTCCTACAAGAGGCCAACGCACCGCATTTCTTTCCAGCCTCTAATTGAGTTGAGCAACCGTAAAGATTCCCCAAGGGTGAAAAGTCTCCACATGGGATCTGAATCAAGTCAGGTCACCCGGTGAGTTAATCAAACTTGTAATCTCTGGGGTGCGCATTCCTGCTTATTGGAAACAACAACCTCACGACACACAAAAGTGACTTCTCCCACTCAGCTGGAGAGGACGAGCACCGTATCCAGGCAACACACACAACAACGCATCAGCAGTACAAAACAGTCAACCTCTGCTCTTTGGAGGGAATCGGGACCGAGCCCTGCCTGCCCGATAAGTTTTTTTTTTTTTTTATTTATTTTTTAATAAGACTGCCTATAGGCTATGGCTTGCCAAAATAAAGTGTTTAAAATACTGTAGACTAGACAGCATGGCGCTTTATATCAGACACGGCACAAAAAAGTGAATAGGTGAGGTTTTTTTTTTTTTTTTTTTTAATAAGACTGCCTATAGGCTATGGCTTGCCAAAATAAAGTGTTTAAAATACTGTAGACAGCATGGCGCTTTATATCAGACATGGCACAAAAACAGTGAATAGGTGAGTTGTTTTTTGTTTTTTGTTTTTTTTTTAGTCAAATAACTGAGTACAGGTTGCCCCCCAAAAAAATCTTTGAATTAACTGTCAATACCACTCTGAGGTTCTGATGAGCTCCTCACCTTCCTCGCCTATGTTGTATTTGTGGATGAGCCACTCGATGATGTCACGGCCTGCAAAGTCACGAGACAGGAGGGAAAGAAGAGAGGGAATAAGAGGACAAAGCTCCTCCTCGCCTGCTCTTCGCAAAGCATACGGTTCTCCAAAATTCACGGCTGCATTATGCATGAGCAGCGGGACCAACATGCTGCAGCGGGCATTTCCAAGCGCACGCACGCACGCACACCTGTCATGGCGTGTGGGATGACCGTTATAAGGAGCCTCTGGTTCCTCATCTTCACGCCCATGTCCGGGTCCTGCATAGCCACAATCACCTTCTCCATCTGGAAGTTAAGGCGCACACATACGTGGAAGTCAAACACACCATGCGGGACGTAATAAATAGAGAGCTATGCGGGTGAAATACTCCATCCCTATATGACTTTTTTTCATCCAAGCAGGTTTTTAATTGCACTGGGGTCAGACCGGGTGACATTCAGTATCATCCCGGGGGTCATGTCATCACTTGTTAATACAGTGCAGTGGAATTCGGCAATCAGATCATGACTTTAGGTGTAGAAGAAAGCAAATATCCATTAGATGACGTTTGAGCATAGCAGTAACATGGCCTGTTTCCTTTTTTTGTCCACGATGTTATAAAATTGCCATGTATTGCTGTCAATCACAGTGGATGTCTGCAGCAGAATTACTGGCCACACACGTCGGGGATCGCTGCAGGGTCTCCACAATAAACACTAGAACAGTGGAATCCATCCGGTCAGTCTAATGATTTGCATCCATTAAGCATTAGTTGATGCCATCTGGTGACCTCCTCAGACCTCACTGGGCTTAAATCATCCGATTCAAACACTCACTCTGAGCAAAAGCTGATATTTCTATCTGAACTTACTCATGGGATGCACAATTTGTATTTAAATGATTCATTTCACTGTATAGTTTTGTGGTATTTTATGTACAGTGCATGGCTTATAAAACTGCATTATTTTCACCTTTTTGCAGCAAAACCCTATTAATATCAAGCGAATTACCTTTTTTTTTAAATGTGTTAAAACATCCTTTCCAGTTTTTTAAAATAGCAACCAACTGTTATTGTATGGTTTTCAATTAACCTATTACATAAGACAAATGTGTGTGTACTATCATAAGAAAACTTTCTTTTAAAAAAAAATCTTAATTGAAATGTAAAGATTAAAATCACCCTACTGGATCACTGTCAAATTGTATTAGATTTGCTCAAGTACCAGTTTCACCTTATACTTAACATTGAAAATCACATGAAATCAAAATTATAATTTCATTAATTTAACTCATCATAATTTCTATGATCATTTCTATGATTCTGTGTATTGTTCAAAGACATTTTGTTGTCGTGCATCTGGATATTGTGCACTGATTTTTCAGGTGACAGTCTAGAGAACTCTTGACTACTCTTCCTGCTAACAGACAATAAATCCTGGAATAAAAAAAAGGTCATTCGTACCTTTCGGAAACATGCCATTTGTTCCCGGTGGCAGCCTCCTCTAGCCAGGGTGCTGATGGTCATCTTGCGTGCACTTTGGGGTAGCTCCACTTAGTCCATGGGACGGCATCAAGTGCGAGAGAGTTAAGTGATGGCGGCGCGAACGCGCAGAGAAGCGTGCACGTTTTTTTCTCTTTGCCATCACGCGCACCCCAGTGGCGATAAAAGCGGATTAGAGGATGCCGGCAAAGTGATTTGAATAGATAAAATGTTCGATACAAGAGAGGGAGAAAATAACGGGACGTGTTTTCATACAGTACATTTTAGTTTTATTGGCAACCTAACACAACAAACCCCGCCCCTCCCCCCAAAAAATTCTAGTTCCTATGGTTTTGTTATTATAATGTAATCAATCAATAAACAGACTAAAACTACTAGTACCACCACTACTAAATACAGTACAACAATTATAATATTGTTGTCATTATTTCTATTTGTAATGATAAATAATTAATAATAACCAACTCTACTGTACTCCCATTTCGGGCTGATTACACAACGAACCTTGCCGCTGCTCCATGCCCGGTGTGGGGAAAGCAACTGTTTTGTTCCACAGACGCTTCCGTAGAATACTAGGAAGTTGCTTCGGCGATGTTGAGAGGCCAATCACTCGTATCTTCATCCGGTAATTTCACCCGAGGTGAGATCTTATTTCAATTCACTTGATATATCTTTTACTGCTCTATCAGTAATTAATGCGCAAGTGTTTTTTTTGTGTAATGGACAACGTTGACGTTAGCTTGATTTGCTAACATTAGCCGAAGCAGGATGACCGACTCTCTGGGACTCACTTAGAAAGTGTTCATACCAAACGAAGTTTTAAACCTAAATACTTGAATGTGAGCATCTGGATTTATTCATTCGTCATATTGGGAAGAATGCACTCTCCAAGGGTGCGTACTGGATTCTGGATTGTTATTGCCGTTAATCCCCAATGTCACTCAGTACATGATTGACACATCAGACTTGAAATTTCAACAACAATGGATAACAATGCATAGGCTCCAATTACAAGATAAGCTCACGCACCTAAATACTTGAATGTGAGCATCTGGATTTATTCGTTCGTCATATTGGGAAGAATGCATTCTCCAAGAGTGCGTACTGGATTCTGGGTTGTTATTGCCGTTAATCCCCAATGTCACTCAGTACATGATGGACACATCAGACTTGAAATTTCAACAACAATGGATGACAATACATGGGCTCAAATTACAAGATAAGCTCACGTTGACCATGATCATTCTCAAATATCGACTAGCTGCTACCATGTATGGAAATAACATGAATAACAAAGCCATACTGGTTCTTTCTACTGGAGCGAGAAGTTTGTAAAATTCTTTTTGTGGGTCCATCAGGTAGAGATGGGGGACATACGTCAGTCCTTGTTGCCTCGTGATGTGCTGAGTGCCGCCAAGGAGCTGCTGTACCACTTGGACATCTACATCAGTAACCTGGTGCAATCGGGTAGGCAGCCTCCCCAAGTAGACACGAAGACCTTGGAGCTGGTTGAGGAATTCATTCTGCATGCACCAAAGGACAGAAGCGCACTGACCAGGGTAAGGCACGAGGCGAAAACAGTCCACGCACCACGTTGATATCAAAACAGGAAGCTGATACACATGTTATTTTCTCTCAGAGAATGAGTGCACTTCAGGAGCTTCAGCTTCTGGAGATAATGTGCAGCTGTTTCCAGGAGCAGAGCCGTGATACTGTTCGTCAGCTCATGTTCTCCGCCCTCTTCAGCCTCCAAGGGAACCAGGCAGATGACAGCCGCATGGGACTGCTAGGCAAGCTGGTCTCCATGGCAGTTGCTGTCGGCAGAGTTCCCATCTTAGAATGTGCCGCGTTCTGGCTGCAGGTCAGCATTCTAGCGCTAAAACACACTTGCTGAGCTGAGACTCTCTGTGCGTATTTTTTCTTACTGCTGCATCTCTATCTGTGTATGTCTGCCAGAGGACCCATCGCGCGTACTGCGTGCGCCTGGCACAGGTGCTGGTGGATGACTACTGCAGTATGATGCCAGGTTCCGTGCCCACCCTACAGAATATCCACAGTGCCAGTCCACGCTTCTGCTGCCAGTTCATCACTGCTGTTACCACCCTCTATGACTTCACGTCAGGTTTGGGCATTGAAAAAATGCTGAACAAAATCAAATATTTCGTATATGTCAGGGTGAGGCAGGGTGCATTATCATCTCAAAGTTGATGATGATAATGCAATCAATGAAGTGATTTCTACAATGATTCATTGATGAACACTGTCGACATATTCATGGATGAAATCCGATGACATCCACGAATCTGTCTGCCTGCACCCGAATCAAATGCACCAAAATGGCAGTGCACGACCTGCGCCACAACTTAGATCTGCTTTTAGCTGGTCTAAAAAATTGCCTCCTTTCCGCCTCCAGCTTGTCAGGTGCGCCGGGGGTATGCAAAAGAAAATTCACCGAACACCTTACGTGGCGTGCCACATGCACTGTCTATGAAAATAAAGCCCGAAAATAATTTATTTGTCTTGAATAGAGGCGTCAAGAAAAACAAAACAAATGTTTGATTTAAAAGATGTGAGTGCATCACATAGAATCTTTTCACTTGAAAATGTACCATTCTAGTATCATATCACAGCCTATGTTTCCAGATACGTATCGACCCCTAGAATTGAATCTCAAGTCCCTCTTTTAAACTACGCCAATTTGTGTTCTGCTCTTTGTCCTTCAGAGGAGCTCGTTCCTCCTCTAGAGCTCCTCCAGATGATTGTGTCATGGATCCAAGAGGACCCCCGCATCGTTCTGGTCACCTTCCTGAACACGCCCCTATCTGGCAGCCAACCAGTCAGCTCACTTGATCTTACACCTCTCGGTGGGCTGGTGCGCTGGTGCGTCAAAGCCCCGCTGGGATACAGGAGGGACAAGAAGCAGGCGTCCGTACACTGCAGCTCAGAGAGTGAGCAGGAAGTGTCGGGCCTTTTCTCGGCACTCCATCTGAGTGTCCTTCAGGTCAGTGTCTTCTCATTTGTTGTGTGTACATCCATGCATGCGTGATGTCATCCTTTTTTAAAATTTTTTATTAGGTCTTTATGCTC